>NW_027196312.1:0-97304 GCF_038502225.1 Cherax quadricarinatus | reverse complement strand
GTGACTCACTGGTAGCACACTGACCTCGCATACTGTGTCTCGTGGCTCACTGGTAGCACACTGACCTCGCATACTGTGTCTCGTGGCTCACTGGTAGCACACTGACCTCGCGTACTGTGTCTCGTGGCTCACTGGTAGCACACTGACCTCGCATACTGTGTCTCGTGGCTCACTGGCAGCGCACTCACCTCGCATACTGTGTCTCCTGGCTCACTAGTAGCACACTCACCTCGCATACTGTGTCTCGTGGCTCACTGGTAGCACACTGACCTCGCATACTGTGTCTCGTGGCTCACTGGTAGCACACTGACCTCGCATACTGTGTCTCGTGGCTCACTGGTAGCACACTGACCTCGCATACTGTGTCTCGTGGCTCACTGGTAGCACAATGACCTCGCATACTGTGTCTCGTGGCTCACTGGTAGCACAATGACCTCGCATACTGTGTCTCGTGGCTCACTGGTAGTGCACTCACCTCGCATACTGTGTGTCGTGGCTCACTGGTAGCGCACTAACCTCGCATACTGTGTCTCGTGGCTCACTGGTAGCACACTGACCTCGCATACTGTGTCTCGTGGCTCACTTGTAGCACACTGACCTCGCATACTGTGTCTCGTGGCTCACTGGTAGTGCACTCCCCTCGCATACTGTGTCTCGTGGCTCACTGGTAGCGCACTCACGTCGCATACTGTGTGTCGTGGCTCACTGGTAGCGCACTCACCTCGCATACTGTGTCTCGTGGCTCACTGGTAGCGCACTCACCTCGCATACTGTGTCTCGTGGCTATCTGGTAGCGCACTCACCTCGCATACTGTGTCTCGTGGCTCACTGGTAGCGCACTCACCTCGCATACTGTGTCTCGAGGCTCACTGGTTGGGCACTGACCTCACATGCTGTGTCTCGTGGTTCACTGGTAGCACACTGACCTCACATGCTGTGTCTCGAGGCTCACTGGTAGGGCACTGACCTCACATACTGTGTCTCGTGGTTCACTGGTAGCGCACTGACCTCACATGCTGTGTCTCGTGACTCACTGGTAGCACACTGACCTCGCATACTGTGTCTCGTGACTCACTGGTAGCGCACTGACCTCACATGCTGTGTCTCAAGGCTCACTGGTTGCACACTGACCTCACATGCTGTGTCTCGAGGCTCACTGGTAGGGCACTGACCTCACATACTGTGTCTCGTGGTTCACTGGTAGCGCACTGACCTCGCATACTGTGTCTCGTGGCTTACTGGTAGCACACTGAACTCGCATACTGTGTCTCGTGGCTCACTGGTAGCGCACTGACCTCGCATACTGTGTCTCGTGGCTCACTGGTAGCACGCTGACCTCGCATACTGTGTCTCGTGGCTCACTGGTAGTGCACTCACCTCGCATACTGTGTCTCGTGGCTCACTGGTAGCGCACTCACCTCGCATGCTGTGTCTCGTGGCTCACTGGTAGCGCACTCACCTCGCATACTGTGTCTCGTGGCTCACTGGTAGCGCACTAACCTCGCATGCTGTGTCTCGTGGCTAATTGGTAGCGCACTCACCTCGCATACTGTGTCTCGTTGCTCACTGGTAGCGCACTCACCTCGCATACTGTGTCTCGTGGCTCACTGGTAGCGCACTCACCTCGCATGCTGGGTCTCGTGGCTCACTGGTAGCGCACTCACCTCGCATACTGTGTCTCGTGGCTCACTGGTAGCGCACTCACCTCGCATACTGTGTCTCGTGGCTCACTGGTAGCGCACTCACCTCGCATGCTGTGTCTCGTGGCTCACTGGTAGCGCACTCACCTCGCATACTGTGTCTCGTGGCTCACTGGTAGCGCACTCACCTCGCATACTGTGTCTCGTGGCTCACTGGTAGCGCACTCACCTCGCATACTGTGTCTCGTGGCTCACTGGTAGCGCACTCATCTCGCATACTGTGTCTCGTGGCTCACTGGTAGGGCACTGACCTCACATGCTGTGTCTCGTGGTTCACTGGTAGCGCACTGACCTCACATGCTGTGTCTCGTGACTCACTGGTAGTGCACTGACCTCACATGCTGTGTCTCGTGGTTCACTGGTAGCGCACTGACCTCACATGCTGTGTCTCGAGGCTCACTGGTAGCGCACTGACCTCACATGCTGTGTCTCCTGACTCACTGGTAGCACACTGACCTCACATGCTGTGTCTCGTGACTCACTGGTAGTGCACTGACCTCACATGCTGTGTCTCGTGGTTCACTGGTAGCGCACTGACCTCACATGCTGTGTCTCGTGACTCACTGGTAGTGCACTGACCTCACATGCTGTGTCTCGTGGTTCATTGGTAGTGCACTGACCTAACATGCTGTGTCTCGAGGCTCACTGGTAGCGCACTGACCTCACATGGTGTGTCTCGTGACTCACTGGTAGTGCACTGACCTCACATGCTGTGTCTCGTGGCTCACTGGTAGCGCACTGACCTCACATTCTGTGTCTCGTGGTTCACTGGTAGCGCACTGACCTCCCAAGCTGTGTCTCGAGGCTCACTGGTAGCGCACTGACCTCACATGCTGTCTCGTGGTTCACTGGTAGCACACTGACCTCGCATACTGTGTCTCAAGGCTCACTGGTAGCGCACTGACCTCGCATACTGTGTCTCGTGGTTCACTGGTAGTGCACTGAGCTCACTTGCTGTGTCTCGTGGTTCACTGGTAGTGCACTGACCTAACATGCTGTGTCTCGTGGCTCACTGGTAGCGCACTGACCTTACATGCTGTGTCTCGTGGATCACTGGTAGCGCACTGACCTCACATGCTGTGTCTCGTGGCTCACTGGTAGCCCACTCACCTCGCATACTGTGTCTCGAGGCTCACTGGTAGGGCACTGACCTCACATGCTGTGTCTCGTGGCTCACTGGTAGCGCACTGACCTCACATGCTGTGTCTCGTGGCTCACTGGTAGCGCACTGACCTCACATGCTGTGTCTCGTGGTTCACTGGTAGCGCACTGACCTCACATGCTGTGTCTCGTGGTTCGCTGGTAGCGCACTGACCTCACATGCTGTGTCTCGAGGCTCACTGGTAGCGCACTGACCTCACATGCTGTGTCTCGTGGATCACTGGTAGCGCACTCACCTCGCATACTGTGTCTCGTGGTTCACTGGTAGCGCACTCACCTCGCATACTGTGTCTCGTGACTCACTGGTAGCGCACTCACCTCGCATACTGTGTCTCGTGGCTCACTGGTAGCGCACTCACCTCGCATACTGTGTCTCGTGGCTCACTTGTAGCGCACTCACCTCGCATACTGTGTCTCGTGGCTCACTGGTAGCGCACTCACCTCGCATACTGTGTCTCGTGGCTCACTGGTAGCGCACTGACCTCACATACTGGGTGTCGTGGCTCACTGCTAGCGCACTGACCTCGCATACTGTGTCTTGTGGCTAACTGGTAGCGCACTCACCTCGTATACTGTGTCTCGTGGCTATCTGGTAACGCATTGACCTCGCATACTGTGTCTCGTGGCTCACAGGTATCGCACTCACCTCGCATACTGTGTCTCGTGGCTAACTGGTAGCGCACTCACCTCTCATACTGTGTCTCGTGGCTCACTGGTAGCGCACTCACCTCGCATATCGAGTCTCGTGGCTTACTGGTAGCGCACTCACCTCGCATACTGTGTCTCGTGGCTAACTGGTAGCGCACTGACCTCGCATACTGTGTCTCGTGGCTAACTGGCAGCGCACAGACCTCGCATACTGTGTTTCGTGGCTAACTGGTAGCGCACTGACCTCGCATACTGTGTCTCGTGACTCACTGGTAGCGCACTGACCTCGCATACTGTGTCTCGTGGCTCACTGGTAGCGCACTCACCTCGCATACTGTGTCTCGTGGCTCACTGGTAGCGCACTCACCTCGCATACTGTGTCTCGTGGCTCACTGGTAGCGCACTCACCTCGCATATCGAGTCTCGTGGCTTACTGGTAGCGCACTCACCTCGCATACTGTGTCTCGTGGCTCACTGGTAGCGCACTCACCTCGCATATCGAGTGTCGTGGTTCACTGGTCGCGCACTCACCTCGCATACTGAGTCTCGTGGCTCACTGGTAGCGCACTCACCTCGCATATCGAGTCTCGTGGCTTACTGGTTGCGCACTCACCTCGCATACTGTGTCTCGTGGCTCACTGGTAGCGCACTCACCTCGCATATCGAGTCTCGTGGCTTACTGGTAGCGCACTCACCTCGCATACTTTGTCTCGTGGCTCACTTGTAGAGCACTCACCTCGCGTATTGGGTCTCGTGGCTCACCGGTAGTGCACTCACCTCGCATAATGAGCCTCGTGGCTTGCTGGTAGCGCACTCACCTCGCATACTGGGTGTCGTGGCTCACTGGTAGCGCACTCACCTCGCATACTGCGTCTCGTGGCTCACTGGTAGCGCACTCACCTCGCATACTGAGTCTCGTGGCTCACTGGTAGCGCACTCACCTCGCATACTGAGTCTCGTGGCTCACTGATAGCGCACTCACCTCGCATACTGAGTCTCGTGGCTTACTGGTAGCGCACTCACCTCGCATACTGGGTGTCGTGGCTTACTGGTAGCGTACTCAGCTCGCATAATGGGTGTCGCGGCTTACTGGTAGCGCACTCACCTCGCATACTGAGTCTCGTGGCTTACTGGTAGCGCACTCACCTCGCATACTGGGTGTCGTGGCTTACTGGTAGCGTACTCATCTCGCATACTGGGTGTCGTGGCTTACTGGTAGCGTACTCACCTCGCATAATGGGTGTCGTGGCTTACTGGTAGCGCACTCACCTCGCATAATGGGTGTCGTGGCTTACTGGTAGCGCACTCACCTCGCATACTGGGTGTCGTGGCTTACTGGTAGAGCACTCACCTCGCATACTGGGTGTCGTGGCTTACTGGTAGCGCACTCACCTCACATACTGGGTGTCGTGGCTTACTGGTAGCGCACTCACCTCGCATACTGGGTGTCGTGGCTCACTGGTAGAGCTCTCACCTCTCATACTGGGTGTCGTGGCTTACTGGTAGCGCACTCACCTCGCATACTGGGTGTCGTGGCTCACTGGTAGCGCACTGACCTCGCATACTGTGTCTCGTGGCTCACTGGTATCGCACTCACCTCGCATACTGTGTCTCGTGGCTAACTGGTAGCGCACTGACCTCGCATACTGTGTCTCGTGGCTCACTGGTAGCGCACTCACCTCGCATATCGAGTCTCGTGGCTTTCTGGTAGCGCACTCACATCGCATACTGTGTCTCGTGGCTAACTGGTAGCGCACTGACCTCGCATACTGTGTCTCGTGGCTAACTGGTAGCGCACAGACCTCGCATACTGTGTTTCGTGGCTAACTGGTAGCGCACTGACCTCGCATACTGTGTCTCGTGGCTAACTGGTAGCGCACAGACCTCGCATACTGTGTCTCGTGGCTAACTGGTAGCGCACAGACCTCGCATACTGTGTTTCGTGGCTAACTGGTAGCGCACTGTTGCAACCCCTGAATGGGTTACAATGATTATTATGTATATATAATGTATATTACCTTTTCATTTAATTTTATATTGCTTATATTTGCGATAATAGCTAAATCGTAAATGTATGACTTTATATTATTATTTGACTGTTATATTGTTATTTAGCTTATGTTGTTAGGATGTACATAATATGTGCTCAGTTAGTCTTGATTGTCAAACTACTGTAATTATCGCTTGTCGCTCGTTATACTGCTGGCTTCTGAGCTGCAGTTGTCCACGTAGCTATCACGTGATCGAGGGGGGGTGTCCTCACCTCTCGTGAAGTAGTCAGTCTGCTGTAGACTCGCTTGCTGGTTGGACAGATTGTCTGTCTCATTATTCTTGTTAGTTCTGTAGAACTTTGTTCACAGAACATTGTATAGACTTAGTGATTTTCGACGTTGTACTGAGGTTGTGTGTCACATTGACACTCTGAACATCTCAGGTCCCGAGCTATAGCTTCTGACCTAATTTTGTACTGGTTCCTGTGTATTGTCACAGTCACAGTTTTTCCTATGCTGAACATAGATTCAGTATTATGGGAGTTTTGTAACTGTTGTGGAGGATCTGCAGATGGTTCCTACTTAGTGTCGTTATATTGTCTCTTTGTTCCTGATTCTGTGTCGCAGTCGCTTGATATTGCCTTGCTATTGGGCTTAGCATTCTTTGTTGTTCAAGCAGACTGTTCGGTTTGCCAGTCGGTCAAGAAGTTAGTTTATTTGAGGACTTTGTCAGTCACTTGTTTAAGTCTTATTCGAGTCTTGAGACATAGCTAACTACTTAAGAGCACTTACACGCATACACACACTTGTACATATTTGTAATATCTTATTAATATTTGTAATATCTTATTTATAATTCTTATGTACCTGACGGTACTTAAGAATTATAAATGTGATATGTGCTTTCAGCACAATAATATTGAACTCGAGAGATTGATTTTATTTTGATTGCTGTGATTTAACTTACTTTGATAATATACCTCTAGACAACTTACTACTTAATAAATTTATTAAATTTTAATTTCTCTAGTTAGTAGCCTACCAGTTGTAATCCTAAAGCACTATTGAACCATACTGAATTTTAATGGATAATTGGACAAGGATACTGACTACTTGTTACGAAAACCCAGTAACAGGCTGGATGCTAGAAGGGCAGTCCTTTCTAGTATTCACTGGAGATCTCTAAGCTTTTAGAATCGCGTTTTTTGTAACAAATGGGGGCCTGTCCGGGAGGCTCTTGATCCAAGGTGTTGGAGAAATTGTCCAGTTTGACATACTATTAACTCTATGGTCAAACACTTTGAGTACTTTCCTAATCTGAAGACTTTGAGTTTAGTCTTGTACAACATACCAGGTGGATGTATGTACCTGACTGAGTCTCTTGATCCAAGGAGATGGAAATACTGTTTATGAGTTCTAACTCTAAGACAACCAACACTAAAATTCCTATTAAGATTATAGTTTCCCATAATCACTCTCTCGTAGTACAATTATTTTCGTGATGTATGCCAAAGTGAAACAGTTAATTGATACTCTGACTTTGTCTGAGTTAAGTACATTAAAACTTCAGACGTGTTGGCAAGTAGCCAAGTATCTCGGTGTGACGTATAACAGGAATTACACAGCTGAAACTGTCAGAGCATTAATTAAAGATATATTGTTTCCTGCTCATACAGAGATGTCTGATTATGATTCAGATTCAGAAAGCCTAGTGTCACAATTAGGAAGTATGGCTCTATTTGAAGTTGATGAAAGAGCAACTAGAGCAGAAGTGAGCCTAGTGTAGATCCGTTCTCGCTCGCTCCTTCCTTCACTGACACTATAGTACAGAGTATAGCTGTTAGTATGACACAGCCTAATACTAGTACAGTGTATACTACACCTGTATTTACTTATCCTAGACCAGATCTAGACACTCTAGAGACGGCTGGACCAAGTGTCCGACCTAAGGACCGTCCAGACCATGTTAATTTCCCTACTCCTCCATTACCCACTGGTCCTATCTCTCAGGAACAGTTTGAGAGGTTTGAACGCCTCCTTATGTTGCAGACTGCACAAATTGAGGCACAGAGGAGATTGAACGAAGAAGATTCCCAAAGAGAAAATGTTCGTCTGTTAAGACAACAGACTGATATATCACAGGACACATTTAATGTGCAGAAAGCTGCATCCATGGTTCCTAAGTTTTTTGAAAGTGACTTAGACACCTATTTTGATGTGTTTGAGAACCAGGCACGTGCTATGAACTGGCCACGTAAGCACTGGGCAACATTGCTGCATACTGCTTTGACAGGAAGAGCTCAAACCTGTACTGCAGCTTTGCCATTTACCAAGTACATTAGTTATGATGCTGTCAAACAAACTATTCTAGAGACATATAACTTGTTACCTGTAAGTTATCAAAGAGCATTTCGTACGTTACAACGACGACAAGATCAAACTTGTGTAGAGTTTGCTCATGAGAAAAAAGTTGCATTTCAGAGGTGGTGTAGGTCTGCCAAGTGTAACAACTACGACAGTCTTGTTCAGTTGTTACTACACGAAGAGTTTAACAACTGTATGTCTGCGGACATACAAGAATATCTGATCGATCATACTACCTCAGATATTCTGGAAACTGCAGCATTAGCAGACAATTACGAAATTTCTCACAAACTTGTACGTATTAAAACACACAGAAACAAGGTAACTAAAAATTGTCCTAGAAGTTGGCAACCTAAATCAGCTGCTCATTGCCGTCCTGATGTACCTGCTACTGTAACTTCTCGTACCTTTACCAGGAAAACTCACAATCCTGAATCTGTCTCTGTGGCTAGACAGAAATCTGATATCGAGAAGAAGAAAGTTAAATGTACCTATTGTAACAGGAAAGGACATACTAGAGAGTATTGCTATAAGTTAGAAAGAGATACGAGAAACAGTCGTGCGGCTGGCGCTCCCACTCAAGTCGTATCCTCTTCCGAGCAACAAAGGCACCAAAATCCTAGCAATACCTCTGAACCTACTGTTTTAGATAATGTTACTCAGGATAGATGACTAGCGTCAGAAAGTGTATCTGACGAAAAGATTCGTTCAGCGATGAGTCCTTACTTTTCGAGAGATAAAGTAGGATTTGACGAATCACATCTGAGATAATTTCTTTCAGAGACACTGGCAGTTATCTCACGTTATTAAGAGAAGATGTACTGCCCATAACTGACGATACCTATTGCAAGATAGATGTATTGTTAGAAGCCTATGGAGGGGCTGTTATAAAAGTGCCTCTGCACAAAGTTTATATTGAAACAAGCTATTATACTGGTTATATTTCAGTGGGTATATCCAGTGGTGTATTTCCCATCAGGTCAGTGGACTTGTTGATAGGGAACGATATCCTTCATGCTGGTATATGTGAAGAACCACTTGTGATTGATAATACCACTGATGATAATTATGCCATTGAAGCTTGTAGAGAGAAACCTATTTTATTTCCTCTCAGCGCAATTACTAGAGCTATGTCAAAGATTCAACAACCATCCTTGTCTCCTGTTGAGTTAGTTGATGACAATAATTTGGGGTTGAATATGTTGTTTAGTGACGCTCTGCGCCCAGGATCATTAACACTGACTCCCCCCAGTCATCAACCTAGTCAGGACACAACTGACGTTAAATTTCTAACTCATGATGATTTAATCAAGGATCAATTTGTTGATCAGTCATTGGAAAGACTGAGAGATATAGCAGTTACTGAGAGTGAAGCAAAGGATCTCGATAATTGTTACTATTATAGTAACGGTGTACTGATGGAGAAAAATACATGTAAGTTGTCAGCTGATAGTGTTTCTAACACAGTCAAGCATCTAGTAGTGTTACCAGTTACATTTCGTGAACAAGCCATTGATTTTGCTCACAATAGTCCCATAGGAGGACATTTGGGTGTCAAGAAGACACTCGGTAAACTGGCAAAACATTTTACTTGGCCAAAGATGAAGGAAACAGTAGCTGATCATGTGCGACGTTGCCACGTGTGTCAAGTGACAGGCAAGCCAGCGCACTCACCTCCACCTACACCTCTCACTATGAGCTCTAGTAGCAAAGTTCAGTTCACCTGGACTAGAGATTGTTCAGACTCGTTCAAAAGGTTGAAGCGCTTGCTATCCTCTGCTCCTGTGTTGAAAAGTCCTAATTTCAATCTTCCCTTCTTTTTACATATAGATGCGAGTGGTTATGCAGTGGGTGCTGTGCTGCTCCAACAGTCAACATCCACTGATATTCTCCATCCTATATGTTACTATTCATCTAAGCTTAAACGACACCAGAAAAATTATGCCACTATTGAGAAAGAGGCTCTAGCTCTTGTGGTGTCCTTGGAACATTTTGACGTGTATTTGGGCACTTCCCCATTTAAAATTAACGTTTTTTCTGACCACAATCCACTCACTTATATAAATACTATGAAGAGTAAAAATGCTAGGATCATGAGGTGGGCCCTCAGAATCCAACCTTATTCTATTAGTATAAAACACATAAGTGGTCATTGTAATGTAATTGCTGACGCTCTGTCTCGTCCTTAATAATTATCAGTTACATTAAATTAACGTAATTTTATGCCCAAATACCTTTTGTTACTTGCTATGTCAAATTCAGTAAAGTAACTTAATCCCTCCAGCCCATATTAACTATATATATACTCATGTCATGTCTAATTATTATATTTATATATTCACAGTAATGTTGTGTGAGGAGACAAGCTGAGTGTTGAGTGAGTAGTGTGGTGCGGGTGATGTACTGCGTGACGCAACACTGTCCTGCCGCAGACCCCCCCCCTCCCTACACACCTTAAGCTGTTTCATACTCAGATGTTCATACTGCCTAGCATTCCACAACCACTACTTAAGAGTGGAATGCAGTCTCCTCTACTATGATCGAGCCTCAACGTGCCCTCCTTGTCAGCGCTATCTTGTCTCTACACTGATGTACATAACCACGAGTATGAAGAGATACGATACTGTGTACTGCCCTAGTACTAGGGACATATCCTAGTGACGGATGCTGTGAAATTGTAGAGGTGCTTGGCACAAGAGAGACTAATTAATATTTATTTTGATAATAATATTGATATGAGTAACCAGAAATAATGTGAAAGACATTCATGCAACTCCTAGTGCGACCCTCTGTCGTGTTGGGGGGGGTGTTGCAACCCCTGAATGGGTTACAATGATTATTATGTATATATAATGTATATTACCTTTTCATTTAATTTTATATTGCTTATAATTGCGATAATAGCTAAATCGTAAATGTATGACTTTATATTATTATTTGACTGTTATATTGTTATTTAGCTTATGTTGTTAGGATGTACATAATATGTGCTCAGTTAGTCTTGATTGTCAAACTACTGTAATTATCGCTTGTCGCTCGTTATACTGCCGGCTTCTGAGCTGCAGTTGTCCACGTAGCTATCACGTGATCGAGGGGGGGGGTGTCCTCACCTCTCGTGAAGTAGTCAGTCTGCTGTAGACTCGCTTGCTGGTTGGACAGATTGTCTGTCTCATTATTCTTGTTAGTTCTGTAGAACTTTGTTCACAGAACATTGTATAGACTTAGTGATTTTCGACGTTGTACTGAGGTTGTGTGTCACATTGACACTCTGAACATCTCAGGTCCCGAGCTATAGCTTCTGACCTAATTTTGTACTGGTTCCTGTGTATTGTCACAGTCACAGTTTTTCCTATGCTGAACATAGATTCAGTATTATGGGAGTCTTGTAACTGTTGTGGAGGATCTGCAGATGGTTCCTACTTAGTGTCGTTATATTATCTCCTTGTTCCTGATTCTGTGTCGCAGTCGCTTGATATTGCCTTGCTATTGGGCTTAGCATTCTTTGTTGTTCAAGCAGACTGTTCGGTTTGCCAGTCGGTCAAGAAGTTAGTTTATTTGAGGACTTTGTCAGTCACTTGTTTAAGTCTTATTCGAGTCTTGAGACATAGCTAACTACTTAAGAGCACTTACACGCATACACACACTTGCGCAATCACCTCGCATACTGTGATATGTCTCGTGGCTCGAGAGATTGACTGGTAGCGCACTCACCTCGCATACTGTTAGTAGCCTACCAGTTGTAATCCTAAAGCACTATTGAACCATACTGTTTTAATGGATAATTGGACAAGGATACTCACTTGTTACGAAAACCCAGTAACAGGCTGGATGCTAGAAGGGCAGTCCTTTCTAGTATTCACTGGAGATCTCTAAGCTTTTAGAATCGCGTTTTTTGTAACACGCACTGACCTCGCATACTGTGTCTCGTGGCTCACTGGTAGCGCACTCACCTCGCATACTGTGTCTCGTGGCTCACTGGTAGCGCACTCACCTCGCATACTGAGTCTCGTGGCTTACTGGTAGCGCACTCACCTCGCATACTGTGTCTCGTGGCTCACTGGTAGCGCACTCACCTCGCATACTGGGTGTCGTGGCTTACTTGTAGAGCACTCACCTCGCATACTGTGGTCACCTGTCGTGGCTCGCATACTGTGTCTCGTGGCTCACTGGCAGCGCACTCACCTCGCATACTGGGTGTCGTGGCTCACTGGTAGCGCACTCACCTCGCATACTGAGTCTCGTGGCTCACTGGTAGCGCACTCACCTCGCATACTGAGTCTCGTGGCTTACTGGTAGCGCACTCACCTCGCATACTGGGTGTCGTGGCTTACTGGTAGCGCACTCACCTCGCATACTGGGTGTCGTGGCTCACTGGTAGCGCACTCACCTCGCATACTGGGTGTCGTGGCTTACTGGTAGCGCACTCACCTCGCATACTGGGTGTCGTGGCTTACTGGTAGCGCACTCACCTCGCATACTGGGTGTCGTGGCTTACTGGTAGCGCACTCACCTCGCATACTGGGTGTCGTGGCTTACTGGTAGCGTCACCTCGCATACTCGTGGCACTGGTAGAGCACTCACCTCGGGGTGTCGTGGCTCACTGGTAGAGCACTCACCTCGCATACTGGGTGTCGTGGCTTACTGGTAGCACACTCACCTCGCATACTGGGTGTCGTGGCTTACTGGTAGAGCACTCACCTCGCATACTGGGTGTCGTGGCTTACTGGTAGCACACTCACCTCACATACTGGGTGTCGTGGCTTACTGGTAGCGCACTCACCTCACATACTGGGTGTCGTGGCTTACTGGTAGAGCACTCACCTCACATACTGTGTCTCGTATTGACAGGGAAAACATTAACTATCACACACACACCATATAAAAATTTCTTGGACGAATATAAAATGATCCAATATAACTTTATATTGTCAAGTACTATGATGTTTGAATCGTAGTATATTATACTCCATGAATGTTAGGGAACAATTTTTTATATTTACAATAATCTCAGTGTTTAAGTTGTTAGGTAAACTTGATGATAATACCTGACTGAACTTAGTTCTGACAGGTATTCTGACAGGTGCAGTTTTTAGTAATTTAAAAATGATAACTAAATTAAATCTCAGTGATTGAATCTTGCTTAAAAGTTGAATTGATTTATTTTGACACAAACGAAAATGTTAGAGAGATTCTGATGTCAAGCAACAGAGGAGTCTCATGACCTCCAGGATGTTGTGAGTGACATGACCTCCAGGATGTTGTGAGTGACATGACCTCCAGGATGTTGTGAGTGACATGACCTCCAGGATGTTGTGAGTGACATGACCTCCATGATATTGTGAGTGACATGACTTCCAGGATGTTGTGAGTGACATGACCTCCAGGATGTTGTGAGTGACATGACCTCCAGGATGTTGTGAGTGACATGACCTCCAGGATGTTGTGAGTGACATGACCTCCAGGATGTTGTGAGTGACATGACCTCCAGGATGTTGTGAGTGACATGACCTCCAGGATGTTGTGAGTGACATGACCTCAAGGATATTGTGAGTGACATGACCTCCAGGATGTTGTGAGTGACATGACCTCAAGGATATTGTGAGTGACATGACCTCCAGGATGTTGTGAGTGACATGACCTCCAGGATGTTGTGAGTGACATGACCTCCATGACCTCCTGGATGTTGTGAGTGACATGACCTCCAGGATGTTGAGTGACATCCAGTCCAGGATGTTGTGAGTGACATGACCTCCAGGATCATGACAGGATGTTGAGTGAGTGATGTTGTGAGTGACATGACCTCCAGGATGTTGTGAGTGACATGACCTCCAGGATGGTGTGAGTGACATGACCTCCAGGATGTTGTGAGTGGCATGACATCCAGGATGTTGAGAGTGGCATGACATGACTCCAGGATGTTGTGAGTGACATGACCTCCAGTTGTGATGACATGACCTCCAGGATGTTGTGAGTGACATGACCTCCAGGATGTTGTGAGTGACATGACCTCCAGGATGTTGTGAGTGACATGACCTCCAGGATGTTGTGAGTGACATGACCTCCAGGATGTTGTGAGTGACATGACCTCCAGGATGTTGTGAGTGACATGACCTCCAGGATGTTGTGAGTGACATGACCTCCAGGATGTTGTGAGTGACATGACCTCCAGGATGTTGTGAGTGACATGAGCCTCCAGGATGTTGTGAGTGACCATGACATGACCTCCAGGATGTTGTGAGTCACATGACCTCCAGGATGTTGTGAGTGACATGACCT
The DNA here is from genome assembly GCF_038502225.1 of Cherax quadricarinatus. NCBI lineage: Eukaryota > Metazoa > Arthropoda > Malacostraca > Decapoda > Parastacidae > Cherax > Cherax quadricarinatus. The sequence goes on along the minus strand of NW_027196312.1, from coordinate 83,164 downwards.
CCGGGATGTTGTGAGTGACATGAGCTCCAGGATGTTGTGAGTGACATGAGCTCCAGGAGGTTGTGAGTGACATGACCTCCATGAGTGACATCCAGGATGTTGTGAGTGACATCACCTCCAGGATGTTGTGAGTGACATGACCTCCAGGATGTTGTGAGTGACATCACCTCCAGGATGTTGTGAGTGACATGACCTCCAGGATGTTGTGAGTGCCATGAGCTCCAGGATGTTGTGAGTGCCATGAGCTCCAGGATGTTGTGAGTGCCATGAGCTCCAGGATGTTGTGAGTGCCATGAGCTCCAGGATGTTGTGAGTGATATGAGCTCCAGGATGTTGTGAGTGCCATGAGCTCCAGGATGTTGTGAGTGCCATGAGCTCCAGGATGTTGTGAGTGCTATGAGCTCCAGGATGTTGTGAGTGCCATGAGCTCCAGGATGTTGTGAGTGCCATGAGCTCCAGGATGTTGTGAGTGCCATGAGCTCCAGGATGTTGTGAGTGCCATGAGCTCCAGGATGTTGTGAGTGCCATGAGCTCCAGGATGTTGTGAGTGCCATGAGCACCAGGATGTTGTGAGTGCCATGAGCTCCAGGATGTTGTGAGTGCCATGAGCTCCAGGATGTTGTGAGTGCCATGAGCTCCAGGATGTTGTGAGTGCCATGAGCTCCAGGATGTTGTGAGTGTCATGAGCACCAGGATGTTGTGAGTGCCATGAGCTCCAGGAGGTTGTGAGTGCCATGAACTCCAGGAGGTTGTGAGTGCCATGAGCTCCAGGATGTTGTGAGTGCCATGAGCTCCAGGTGGTTGTGAGTGCCATGAGCTCCAGGATGTTGTGAGTGCCATGAGCTCCAGGATGTTGTGAGTGCCATGAGCTCCAGGATGTTGTGAGTGCCATGAGCTCCAGGAGGTTGTGAGTGCCATGAGCTCCAGGATGTTGTGAGTGCCATGAGCTCCAGGATGTTGTGAGTGCCATGAGCTCCAGGATGTTGTGAGTGCCATGAGCTCCAGGATGTTGTGAGTGCCATGAGCTCCAGGATGTTGTGAGTGCCATGAGCTCCAGGATGTTGTGAGTGCCATGAGCTCCAGGATGTTGTGAGTGCCATGAGCTCCAGGATGTTGTGAGTGCCATGAGCTCCAGGATGTTGTGAGTGCCATGAGCTCCAGGATGTTGTGAGTGCCATGAGCTCCAGGATGTTGTGAGTGCCATGAGCTCCAGGATGTTGTGAGTGCCATGAGCACCAGGATGTTGTGAGTGCCATGAGCTCCAGGATGTTGTGAGTGCCATGAGCTCCAGGATGTTGTGAGTGCCATGAGCTCCAGGATGTTGTGAGTGCCATGAGCACCAGGATGTTGTGAGTGCCATGAGCTCCAGGATGTTGTGAGTGCCATGAGCTCCAGGATGTTGTGAGTGCCATGAGCTCCAGGATGTTGTGAGTGCCATGAGCTCCAGGATGTTGTGAGTGCCATGAGCTCCAGGATGTTGTGAGTGCCATGAGCTCCAGGATGTTGTGAGTGCCATGAGCTCCAGGATGTTGTGAGTGCCATGAGCACCAGGATGTTGTGAGTGCCATGAGCTCCAGGATGTTGTGAGTGCCATGAGCTCCAGGATGTTGTGAGTGCCATGAGCTCCAGGATGTTGTGAGTGCCATGAGCTCCAGGATGTTGTGAGTGCCATGAGCTCCAGGATGTTGTGAGTGCCATGAGCTCCAGGATGTTGTGAGTGCCATGAGCTCCAGGATGTTGTGAGTGCCATGAGCTCCAGGATGTTGTGAGTGCCATGAGCTCCAGGATGTTGTGAGTGCCATGAGCTCCAGGATGTTGTGAGTGCCATGAGCTCCAGGATGTTGTGAGTGCCATGAGCTCCAGGATGTTGTGAGTGCCATGAGCTCCAGGATGTTGTGAGTGCCATGAGCTCCAGGATGTTGTGAGTGTCATGAGCACCAGGATGTTGTGAGTGCCATGAGCTCCAGGATGTTGTGAGTGCCATGAGCTCCATGATGTTGTGAGTGCCATGAGCACCAGGATGTTGTGAGTGCCATGAACTCCAGGATGTTGTGAGTTCCATGAGCACCAGGATGTTGTGAGTGCCATGAGCTCCAGGATGTTGTGAGTGCCATGAGCTCCAGGATGTTGTGAGTGCCATGAGCTCCAGGATGTTGTGAGTGCCATGAGCTCCAGGATGTTGTGAGTGCCATGAGCTCCAGGATGTTGTGAGTGCCATGTGCTCCAGGATGTTGTGAGTGCCATGAGCTCCAGGATGTTGTGAGTGCCATGAGCTCCAGGATGTTGTGAGTGCCATGAGCTCCAGGATGTTGTGAGTGCCATGAGCTCCAGGATGTTGTGAGTGCCATGAGCTCCAGGATGTTGTGAGTGCCATGAGCTCCAGGATGTTGTGAGTGCCATGAGCTCCAGGATGTTGTGAGTGCCATGAGCACCAGGATGTTGTGAGTGCCATGAGCTCCAGGATGTTGTGAGTGCCATGAGCTCCAGGATGTTGTGAGTGCCATGAGCACCAGGATGTTGTGAGTGCCATGAGCTCCAGGATGTTGTGAGTGCCATGAGCTCCAGGATGTTGTGAGTGCCATGAGCTCCAGGATGTTGTGAGTGCCATGAGCTCCAGGATGTTGTGAGTGCCATGAGCTCCAGGATGTTGTGAGTGCCATGAGCTCCAGGATGTTGTGAGTGCCATGAGCTCCAGGATGTTGTGAGTGCCATGAGCTCCAGGATGTTGTGAGTGCCATGAGCTCCAGGATGTTGTGAGTGCCATGAGCTCCAGGATGTTGTGAGTGCCATGAGCTCCAGGATGTTGTGAGTGCCATGAGCTCCAGGATGTTGTGAGTGCCATGAGCTCCAGGATGTTGTGAGTGCCATGAGCTCCAGGATGTTGTGAGTGCCATGAGCTCCAGGATGTTGTGAGTGCCATGAGCTCCAGGATGTTGTGAGTGCCATGAGCTCCAGGATGTTGTGAGTGCCATGAGCTCCAGGATGTTGTGAGTGCCATGAGCTCCAGGATGTTGTGAGTGCCATGAGCTCCAGGATGTTGTGAGTGCCATGAGCTCCAGGATGTTGTGAGTGCCATGAGCTCCAGGATGTTGTGAGTGCCATGAGCTCCAGGATGTTGTGAGTGCCATGAGCTCCAGGATGTTGTGAGTGCCATGAGCTCCAGGATGTTGTGAGTGCCATGAGCTCCAGGATGTTGTGAGTGCCATGAGCTCCAGGATGTTGTGAGTGCCATGAGCTCCAGGATGTTGTGAGTGCCATGAGCTCCAGGATGTTGTGAGTGCCATGAGCTCCAGGATGTTGTGAGTGCCATGAGCTCCAGGATGTTGTGAGTGCCATGAGCTCCAGGATGTTGTGAGTGCCATGAGCTCCAGGATGTTGTGAGTGCCATGAGCTCCAGGATGTTGTGAGTGCCATGAGCTCCAGGATGTTGTGAGTGCCATGAGCTCCAGGATGTTGTGAGTGCCATGAGCTCCAGGATGTTGTGAGTGCCATGAGCTCCAGGATGTTGTGAGTGCCATGAGCTCCAGGATGTTGTGAGTGCCATGAGCTCCAGGATGTTGTGAGTGCCATGAGCTCCAGGATGTTGTGAGTGCCATGAGCTCCAGGATGTTGTGAGTGCCATGAGCTCCAGGATGTTGTGAGTGCCATGAGCTCCAGGATGTTGTGAGTGCCATGAGCTCCAGGATGTTGTGAGTGCCATGAGCTCCAGGATGTTGTGAGTGCCATGAGCTCCAGGATGTTGTGAGTGCCATGAGCTCCAGGATGTTGTGAGTGCCATGAGCTCCAGGATGTTGTGAGTGCCATGAGCTCCAGGATGTTGTGAGTGCCATGAGCTCCAGGATGTTGTGAGTGCCATGAGCTCCAGGATGTTGTGAGTGCCATGAGCTCCAGGATGTTGTGAGTGCCATGAGCTCCAGGATGTTGTGAGTGCCATGAGCTCCAGGATGTTGTGAGTGCCATGAGCTCCAGGATGTTGTGAGTGCCATGAGCTCCAGGATGTTGTGAGTGCCATGAGCTCCAGGATGTTGTGAGTGCCATGAGCTCCAGGATGTTGTGAGTGCCATGAGCTCCAGGATGTTGTGAGTGCCATGAGCACCAGGATGTTGTGAGTGCCATGAGCTCCAGGATGTTGTGAGTGCCATGAGCTCCAGGATGTTGTGAGTGCCATGAGCTCCAGGATGTTGTGAGTGCCATGAGCTCCAGGATGTTGTGAGTGCCATGAGCTCCAGGATGTTGTGAGTGCCATGAGCTCCAGGATGTTGTGAGTGCCATGAGCTCCAGGATGTTGTGAGTGCCATGAGCTCCAGGATGTTGTGAGTGCCATGAGCTCCAGGATGTTGTGAGTGCCATGAGCTCCAGGATGTTGTGAGTGCCATGAGCTCCAGGATGTTGTGAGTGCCATGAGCTCCAGGATGTTGTGAGTGCCATGAGCTCCAGGATGTTGTGAGTGCCATGAGCTCCAGGATGTTGTGAGTGCCATGAGCTCCAGGATGTTGTGAGTGCCATGAGCTCCAGGATGTTGTGAGTGCCATGAGCTCCAGGATGTTGTGAGTGCCATGAGCTCCAGGATGTTGTGAGTGCCATGAGCTCCAGGATGTTGTGAGTGCCATGAGCACCAGGATGTTGTGAGTGCCATGAGCTCCAGGATGTTGTGAGTGCCATGAGCTCCAGGATGTTGTGAGTGCCATGAGCTCCAGGATGTTGTGAGTGCCATGAGCACCAGGATGTTGTGAGTGCCATGAGCTCCAGGATGTTGTGAGTGCCATGAGCTCCAGTTGTGAGTGCCATGAGCCCAGGATGTTGTGAGTGCCATGAGCTCCAGGATGTTGTGAGTGCCATGAGCTCCAGGATGTTGTGAGTGCCATGAGCTCCAGGATGTTGTGAGTGCCATGAGCTCCAGGATGTTGTGAGTGCCATGAGCTCCAGGATGTTGTGAGTGCCATGAGCTCCAGGATGTTGTGAGTGCCATGAGCTCCAGGATGTTGTGAGTGCCATGAGCTCCAGGATGTTGTGAGTGCCATGAGCACCAGGATGTTGTGAGTGCCATGAGCTCCAGGATGTTGTGAGTGCCATGAGCTCCAGGATGTTGTGAGTGCCATGAGCTCCAGGATGTTGTGAGTGCCATGAGCTCCAGGATGTTGTGAGTGCCATGAGCTCCAGGATGTTGTGAGTGCCATGAGCTCCAGGATGTTGTGAGTGCCATGAGCACCAGGATGTTGTGAGTGCCATGAGCTCCAGGATGTTGTGAGTGCCATGAGCTCCAGGATGTTGTGAGTGCCATGAGCTCCAGGATGTTGTGAGTGCCATGAGCTCCAGGATGTTGTGAGTGCCATGAGCTCCAGGATGTTGTGAGTGCCATGAGCTCCAGGATGTTGTGAGTGCCATGAGCTCCAGGATGTTGTGAGTGCCATGAGCTCCAGGATGTTGTGAGTGCCATGAGCTCCAGGATGTTGTGAGTGCCATGAGCTCCAGGATGTTGTGAGTGCCATGAGCTCCAGGATGTTGTGAGTGCCATGAGCTCCAGGATGTTGTGAGTGCCATGAGCTCCAGGATGTTGTGAGTGCCATGAGCTCCAGGATGTTGTGAGTGCCATGAGCTCCAGGATGTTGTGAGTGCCATGAGCTCCAGGATGTTGTGAGTGCCATGAGCTCCAGGATGTTGTGAGTGCCATGAGCTCCAGGATGTTGTGAGTGCCATGAGCTCCAGGATGTTGTGAGTGCCATGAGCTCCAGGATGTTGTGAGTGCCATGAGCACCAGGATGTTGTGAGTGCCATGAGCTCCAGGATGTTGTGAGTGCCATGAGCACCAGGATGTTGTGAGTGCCATGAGCTCCAGGATGTTGTGAGTGCCATGAGCTCCAGGATGTTGTGAGTGCCATGAGCTCCAGGATGTTGTGAGTGCCATGAGCTCCAGGATGTTGTGAGTGCCATGAGCTCCAGGATGTTGTGAGTGCCATGAGCTCCAGGATGTTGTGAGTGCCATGAGCTCCAGGATGTTGTGAGTGCCATGAGCTCCAGGATGTTGTGAGTGCCATGAGCTCCAGGATGTTGTGAGTGCCATGAGCTCCAGGATGTTGTGAGTGCCATGAGCTCCAGGATGTTGTGAGTGCCATGAGCTCCAGGATGTTGTGAGTGCCATGAGCTCCAGGATGTTGTGAGTGCCATGAGCTCCAGGATGTTGTGAGTGCCATGAGCTCCAGGATGTTGTGAGTGCCATGAGCTCCAGGATGTTGTGAGTGCCATGAGCTCCAGGATGTTGTGAGTGCCATGAGCTCCAGGATGTTGTGAGTGCCATGAGCTCCAGGATGTTGTGAGTGCCATGAGCTCCAGGATGTTGTGAGTGCCATGAGCTCCAGGATGTTGTGAGTGCCATGAGCTCCAGGATGTTGTGAGTGCCATGAGCTCCAGGATGTTGTGAGTGCCATGAGCTCCAGGATGTTGTGAGTGCCATGAGCACCAGGATGTTGTGAGTGCCATGAGCTCCAGGATGTTGTGAGTGCCATGAGCACCAGGATGTTGTGAGTGCCATGAGCTCCAGGATGTTGTGAGTGCCATGAGCTCCAGGATGTTGTGAGTGCCATGAGCTCCAGGATGTTGTGAGTGCCATGAGCTCCAGGATGTTGTGAGTGCCATGAGCTCCAGGATGTTGTGAGTGCCATGAGCTCCAGGATGTTGTGAGTGCCATGAGCTCCAGGATGTTGTGAGTGCCATGAGCTCCAGGATGTTGTGAGTGCCATGAGCTCCAGGATGTTGTGAGTGCCATGAGCTCCAGGATGTTGTGAGTGCCATGAGCTCCAGGATGTTGTGAGTGCCATGAGCTCCAGGATGTTGTGAGTGCCATGAGCTCCAGGATGTTGTGAGTGCCATGAGCTCCAGGATGTTGTGAGTGCCATGAGCTCCAGGATGTTGTGAGTGCCATGAGCTCCAGGATGTTGTGAGTGCCATGAGCTCCAGGATGTTGTGAGTGCCATGAGCTCCAGGATGTTGTGAGTGCCATGAGCTCCAGGATGTTGTGAGTGCCATGAGCTCCAGGATGTTGTGAGTGCCATGAGCTCCAGGATGTTGTGAGTGCCATGAGCTCCAGGATGTTGTGAGTGCCATGAGCTCCAGGATGTTGTGAGTGCCATGAGCTCCAGGATGTTGTGAGTGCCATGAGCTCCAGGATGTTGTGAGTGCCATGAGCTCCAGGATGTTGTGAGTGCCATGAGCTCCAGGATGTTGTGAGTGCCATGAGCTCCAGGATGTTGTGAGTGCCATGAGCTCCAGGATGTTGTGAGTGCCATGAGCTCCAGGATGTTGTGAGTGCCATGAGCTCCAGGATGTTGTGAGTGCCATGAGCTCCAGGATGTTGTGAGTGCCATGAGCTCCAGGATGTTGTGAGTGCCATGAGCTCCAGGATGTTGTGAGTGCCATGAGCTCCAGGATGTTGTGAGTGCCATGAGCTCCAGGATGTTGTGAGTGCCATGAGCTCCAGGATGTTGTGAGTGCCATGAGCTCCAGGATGTTGTGAGTGCCATGAGCTCCAGGATGTTGTGAGTGCCATGAGCTCCAGGATGTTGTGAGTGCCATGAGCTCCAGGATGTTGTGAGTGCCATGAGCTCCAGGATGTTGTGAGTGCCATGAGCTCCAGGATGTTGTGAGTGCCATGAGCTCCAGGATGTTGTGAGTGCCATGAGCTCCAGGATGTTGTGAGTGCCATGAGCTCCAGGATGTTGTGAGTGCCATGAGCTCCAGGATGTTGTGAGTGCCATGAGCTCCAGGATGTTGTGAGTGCCATGAGCTCCAGGATGTTGTGAGTGCCATGAGCTCCAGGATGTTGTGAGTGCCATGAGCTCCAGGATGTTGTGAGTGCCATGAGCTCCAGGATGTTGTGAGTGCCATGAGCACCAGGATGTTGTGAGTGCCATGAGCTCCAGGATGTTGTGAGTGCCATGAGCTCCAGGATGTTGTGAGTGCCATGAGCTCCAGGATGTTGTGAGTGCCATGAGCTCCAGGATGTTGTGAGTGCCATGAGCTCCAGGATGTTGTGAGTGCCATGAGCTCCAGGATGTTGTGAGTGCCATGAGCTCCAGGATGTTGTGAGTGCCATGAGCTCCAGGATGTTGTGAGTGCCATGAGCTCCAGGATGTTGTGAGTGCCATGAGCTCCAGGATGTTGTGAGTGCCATGAGCTCCAGGATGTTGTGAGTGCCATGAGCTCCAGGATGTTGTGAGTGCCATGAGCTCCAGGATGTTGTGAGTGCCATGAGCTCCAGGATGTTGTGAGTGCCATGAGCTCCAGGATGTTGTGAGTGCCATGAGCTCCAGGATGTTGTGAGTGCCATGAGCTCCAGGATGTTGTGAGTGCCATGAGCTCCAGGATGTTGTGAGTGCCATGAGCACCAGGATGTTGTGAGTGCCATGAGCTCCAGGATGTTGTGAGTGCCATGAGCTCCAGGATGTTGTGAGTGCCATGAGCTCCAGGATGTTGTGAGTGCCATGAGCTCCAGGATGTTGTGAGTGCCATGAGCTCCAGGATGTTGTGAGTGCCATGAGCTCCAGGATGTTGTGAGTGCCATGAGCTCCAGGATGTTGTGAGTGCCATGAGCTCCAGGATGTTGTGAGTGCCATGAGCTCCAGGATGTTGTGAGTGCCATGAGCTCCAGGATGTTGTGAGTGCCATGAGCTCCAGGATGTTGTGAGTGCCATGAGCTCCAGGATGTTGTGAGTGCCATGAGCTCCAGGATGTTGTGAGTGCCATGAGCTCCAGGATGTTGTGAGTGCCATGAGCTCCAGGATGTTGTGAGTGCCATGAGCACCAGGATGTTGTGAGTGCCATGAGCTCCAGGATGTTGTGAGTGCCATGAGCTCCAGGATGTTGTGAGTGCCATGAGCTCCAGGATGTTGTGAGTGCCATGAGCTCCAGGATGTTGTGAGTGCCATGAGCTCCAGGATGTTGTGAGTGCCATGAGCTCCAGGATGTTGTGAGTGCCATGAGCTCCAGGATGTTGTGAGTGCCATGAGCTCCAGGATGTTGTGAGTGCCATGAGCTCCAGGATGTTGTGAGTGCCATGAGCACCAGGATGTTGTGAGTGCCATGAGCTCCAGGATGTTGTGAGTGCCATGAGCTCCAGGATGTTGTGAGTGCCATGAGCTCCAGGATGTTGTGAGTGCCATGAGCTCCAGGATGTTGTGAGTGCCATGAGCTCCAGGATGTTGTGAGTGCCATGAGCTCCAGGATGTTGTGAGTGCCATGAGCTCCAGGATGTTGTGAGTGCCATGAGCACCAGGATGTTGTGAGTGCCATGAGCTCCAGGATGTTGTGAGTGCCATGAGCTCCAGGATGTTGTGAGTGCCATGAGCTCCAGGATGTTGTGAGTGCCATGAGCTCCAGGATGTTGTGAGTGCCATGAGCTCCAGGATGTTGTGAGTGCCATGAGCACCAGGATGTTGTGAGTGCCATGAGCTCCAGGATGTTGTGAGTGCCATGAGCTCCAGGATGTTGTGAGTGCCATGAGCTCCAGGATGTTGTGAGTGCCATGAGCTCCAGGATGTTGTGAGTGCCATGAGCTCCAGGATGTTGTGAGTGCCATGAGCTCCAGGATGATGTGAGTACCATGAGCTCCAGGATGTTGTGAGTGCCATGAGCTCCAGGATGTTGTGAGTGCCATGAGCTCCAGGATGTTGTGAGTGCCATGAGCTCCAGGATGTTGTGAGTGCCATGAGCTCCAGGATGTTGTGAGTGCCATGAGCTCCAGGATGTTGTGAGTGCCATGAGCTCCAGGATGTTGTGAGTGCCATGAGCTCCAGGATGTTGTGAGTGCCATGAGCTCCAGGATGTTGTGAGTGCCATGAGCTCCAGGATGTTGTGAGTGCCATGAGCTCCAGGATGTTGTGAGTGCCATGAGCTCCAGGATGTTGTGAGTGCCATGAGCACCAGGATGTTGTGAGTGCCATGAGCTCCAGGATGTTGTGAGTGCCATGAGCACCAGGATGTTGTGAGTGCCATGAGCTCCAGGATGTTGTGAGTGCCATGAGCACCAGGATGTTGTGAGTGCCATGAGCTCCAGGATGTTGTGAGTGCCATGAGCTCCAGGATGTTGTGAGTGCCATGAGCTCCAGGATGTTGTGAGTGCCATGAGCACCAGGATGTTGTGAGTGCCATGAGCTCCAGGATGTTGTGAGTGCCATGAGCACCAGGATGTTGTGAGTGCCATGAGCTCCAGGATGTTGTGAGTGCCATGAGCTCCAGGATGTTGTGAGTGCCATGAGCTCCAGGATGTTGTGAGTGCCATGAGCTCCAGGATGTTGTGAGTGCCATGAGCTCCAGGATGTTGTGAGTGCCATGAGCTCCAGGATGTTGTGAGTGCCATGAGCTCCAGAATGTTGTGAGTGCCATGAGCTCCAGGATGTTGTGAGTGCCATGAGCTCCAGGATGTTGTGAGTGCCATGAGCTCCAGGATGTTGTGAGTGCCATGAGCTCCAGGATGTTGTGAGTGCCATGAGCACCAGGATGTTGTGAGTGCCATGAGCTCCAGGATGTTGTGAGTGCCATGAGCTCCAGGATGTTGTGAGTGCCATGAGCACCAGGATGTTGTGAGTGCCATGAGCTCCAGGATGTTGTGAGTGCCATGAGCTCCAGGATGTTGTGAGTGCCATGAGCTCCAGGATGTTGTGAGTGCCATGAGCACCAGGATGTTCTGAGTGCAATGAACACCAGGATGTTGTGAGTGCCATGAGCTCCAGGATGTTGTGAGTGCCATTGAGCTCGAGGATGTTGTGAGTGCCATGAGCACCAGGATGTTGTGAGTGCCATGAGCACCAGGATGTTGTGAGTGCCATGAGCACCAGGATGTTGTGAGTGCCATGAGCACCAGGATGTTGTGAGTGCTATGAGCACCAGGATGTTCTGAGTGCCATGAGCACCAGGATGTTGTGAGTGCCATGAGCTCCAGGATGTTCTGAGTGCCATGAGCACCAGGATGTTGTGAGTGCCATGATCACCAGGATGTTGTGAGTGCTATGAGTACCAGGATGTTTTGAGTGCCATGAGCACCAGGATGTTCTGAGTGGCACTGAGCTCCAGGATGTTGTGAGTGCCATAGAGCTCCAGGATGTTGTGAGTGCCATTGAGCTCCAGGATGTTGTGAGTGCCATGAGCTCCAGGATGTTGTGAGTGCCATGAGCTCCAGGATGTTGTGAGTGTCATGAGCTCCAGGATGTTGTGAGTGCCATGAGCTCCAGGATGTTGTGAGTGCCATTAGCTCCAGGATGTTGTGAGTGCCATGAGCTCCAGGATGTTGTGAGTGCCATGAGCTCCAGGATGTTGTGAGTAGCATTGAGCTCCAGGATGTTGTGAGTGCCATGAGCTCCAGGATGTTGTGAGTGCCATGAGCTCAAGGATGTTGTGAGTAGCATTGAACTCCAGGATGTTGTGAGTGCCATGAGCTCCAGGATGTTGTGAGTGCCATGAGCTCCAGGATGTTGTGAGTGCCATGAGCTCCAGGATGTTGTGAGTGCCATGAGCTCCAGGATGTTGTGAGTGCCATGAGCTCCAGGATGTTGTGAGTAGTATTGAGCTCCAGGATGTTGTGAGTGCCATTAGCTCCAGGATGTTGTGAGTGCCATGAGCTCCAGGATGTTGTGAGTGCCATGAGCTCCAGGATGTTGTGAGTGCCATGAGCTCCATGATGTTGTGAGTGCCATGAGCTCCAGGATGTTGTGAGTGCCATGAGCTCCAGGATGTTGTGAGTAGCATTGAGCTCCAGGATGTTGTGAGTGCCATAAGCTCCAGGATGTTGTGAGTGCCATGAGCTCCAGGATGTTGTGAGTGCCATGAGCTCCAGGATGTTGCGAGTGCCATGAGCTCCAGGATGTTGTGAGTGCCATGAGCTCCAGGATGTTGTGAGTGCCATGAGCTCCAGGATGTTCTGAGTGACATGAGCACCAGGATGTTGTGAGTGCCATAACCTCCAGGATGTTGTGAGTGCCATGAGCACCAGGATGTTGTGAGTGCCATGAGCTGCAGGATGTTGTGAGTGCCATGAGCACCAGGATGTTGTGAGTGCCATGAGCTCAAGGATGTTGTGAGTGCCATGAGCACCATGATGTTGTGAGTGCCATGAGCTCCAGGATGCCGTGAGTGCCATGAGCTCCAGGATGTTATGAGTGCCAATAACTCCAAGATGCTGTGAGTGCCATGAGCACCAGGATGTTGTGAGTGCCATGAGCACCAGGATGTTGTGAGTGCCATGAGCTCCAGGATGTTGTGAGTGCCATGAGCTCCAGGATGTTGTGAGTGCCATGAGCTCCAGGATGTTGTGAGTGCCATGAGCTCCAGGATGTTGTGAGTGCCATGAGCTCCAGGATGTTGTGAGTGCCATGAGCTCCAGGATGTTGTGAGTGCCATGAGCTCCAGGATGTTGTGAGTGCCATGAGCTCCAGGATGTTGTGAGTGCCATGAGCTCCAGGATGTTGTGAGTGCCATGAGCTCCAGGATGTTGTGAGTGCCATGAGCTCCAGGATGTTGTGAGTGCCATGAGCTCCAGGATGTTGTGAGTGCCATGAGCTCCAGGATGTTGTGAGTGCCATGAGCTCCAGGATGTTGTGAGTGCCATGAGCTCCAGGATGTTGTGAGTGCCATGAGCTCCAGGATGTTGTGAGTGCCATGAGCTCCAGGATGTTGTGAGTGCCATGAGCTCCAGGATGTTGTGAGTGCCATGAGCTCCAGGATGTTGTGAGTGCCATGAGCTCCAGGATGTTGTGAGTGCCATGAGCTCCAGGATGTTGTGAGTGCCATGAGCTCCAGGATGTTGTGAGTGCCATGAGCTCCAGGATGTTGTGAGTGCCATGAGCTCCAGGATGTTGTGAGTGCCATGAGCTCCAGGATGTTGTGAGTGCCATGAGCTCCAGGATGTTGTGAGTGCGAGCTCCAGGATGTTGTGAGTGCCATGAGCTCCAGGATGTTGTGAGTGCCATGAGCTCCAGGATGTTGTGAGTGCCATGAGCTCCAGGATGTTGTGAGTGCCATGAGCTCCAGGATGTTGTGAGTGCCATGAGCTCCAGGATGTTGTGAGTGCCATGAGCTCCAGGATGTTGTGAGTGCCATGAGCTCCAGGATGTTGTGAGTGCCATGAGCTCCAGGATGTTGTGAGTGCCATGAGCTCCAGGATGTTGTGAGTGCCATGAGCTCCAGGATGTTGTGAGTGCCATGAGCTCCAGGATGTTGTGAGTGCCATGAGCTCCAGGATGTTGTGAGTGCCATGAGCTCCAGGATGTTGTGAGTGCCATGAGCTCCAGGATGTTGTGAGTGCCATGAGCTCCAGGATGTTGTGAGTGCCATGAGCTCCAGGATGTTGTGAGTGCCATGAGCTCCAGGATGTTGTGAGTGCCATGAGCTCCAGGATGTTGTGAGTGCCATGAGCTCCAGGATGTTGTGAGTGCCATGAGCTCCAGGATGTTGTGAGTGCCATGAGCTCCAGGATGTTGTGAGTGCCATGAGCTCCAGGATGTTGTGAGTGCCATGAGCTCCAGGATGTTGTGAGTGCCATGAGCTCCAGGATGTTGTGAGTGCCATGAGCTCCAGGATGTTGTGAGTGCCATGAGCTCCAGGATGTTGTGAGTGCCATGAGCTCCAGGATGTTGTGAGTGCCATGAGCTCCAGGATGTTGTGAGTGCCATGAGCTCCAGGATGTTGTGAGTGCCATGAGCTCCAGGATGTTGTGAGTGCCATGAGCTCCAGGATGTTGTGAGTGCCATGAGCTCCAGGATGTTGTGAGTGCCATGAGCTCCAGGATGTTGTGAGTGCCATGAGCTCCAGGATGTTGTGAGTGCCATGAGCTCCAGGATGTTGTGAGTGCCATGAGCAGGATGTTGTGAGTGCCATGAGCGCCAGGATGTTGTGAGTGCCATGAGCTCCAGGATGTTGTGAGTGCCATGAGCTCCAGGATGTTGTGAGTGCCATGAGCTCCAGGATGTTGTGAGTGCCATGAGCTCCAGGATGTTGTGAGTGCCATGAGCTCCAGGATGTTGTGAGTGCCATGAGCTCCAGGATGTTGTGAGTGCCATGAGCTCCAGGATGTTGTGAGTGCCATGAGCTCCAGGATGTTGTGAGTGCCATGAGCTCCAGGATGTTGTGAGTGCCATGAGCTCCAGGATGTTGTGAGTGCCATGAGCTCCAGGATGTTGTGAGTGCCATGAGCTCCAGGATGTTGTGAGTGCCATGAGCTCCAGGATGTTGTGAGTGCCATGAGCTCCAGGATGTTGTGAGTGCCATGAGCTCCAGGATGTTGTGAGTGCCATGAGCTCCAGGATGTTGTGAGTGCCATGAGCTCCAGGATGTTGTGAGTGCCATGAGCTCCAGGATGTTGTGAGTGCCATGAGCTCCAGGATGTTGTGAGTGCCATGAGCTCCAGGATGTTGTGAGTGCCATGAGCTCCAGGATGTTGTGAGTGCCATGAGCTCCAGGATGTTGTGAGTGCCATGAGCTCCAGGATGTTGTGAGTGCCATGAGCTCCAGGATGTTGTGAGTGCCATGAGCTCCAGGATGTTGTGAGTGCCATGAGCTCCAGGATGTTGTGAGTGCCATGAGCTCCAGGATGTTGTGAGTGCCATGAGCTCCAGGATGTTGTGAGTGCCATGAGCTCCAGGATGTTGTGAGTGCCATGAGCTCCAGGATGTTGTGAGTGCCATGAGCTCCAGGATGTTGTGAGTGCCATGAGCTCCAGGATGTTGTGAGTGCCATGAGCTCCAGGATGTTGTGAGTGCCATGAGCTCCAGGATGTTGTGAGTGCCATGAGCTCCAGGATGTTGTGAGTGCCATGAGCTCCAGGATGTTGTGAGTGCCATGAGCTCCAGGATGTTGTGAGTGCCATGAGCTCCAGGATGTTGTGAGTGCCATGAGCTCCAGGATGTTGTGAGTGCCATGAGCTCCAGGATGTTGTGAGTGCCATGAGCTCCAGGATGTTGTGAGTGCCATGAGCTCCAGGATGTTGTGAGTGCCATGAGCTCCAGGATGTTGTGAGTGCCATGAGAGGATGTTGTGAGTGCCATGAGCTCCAGGATGTTGTGAGTGCCATGAGCTCCAGGATGTTGTGAGTGCCATGAGCTCCAGGATGTTGTGAGTGCCATGAGCTCCAGGATGTTGTGAGTGCCATGAGCTCCAGGATGTTGTGAGTGCCATGAGCTCCAGGATGTTGTGAGTGCCATGAGCTCCAGGATGTTGTGAGTGCCATGAGCTCCAGGATGTTGTGAGTGCCATGAGCTCCAGGATGTTGTGAGTGCCATGAGCTCCAGGATGTTGTGAGTGCCATGAGCTCCAGGATGTTGTGAGTGCCATGAGCTCCAGGATGTTGTGAGTGCCATGAGCTCCAGGATGTTGTGAGTGCCATGAGCTCCAGGATGTTGTGAGTGCCATGAGCTCCAGGATGTTGTGAGTGCCATGAGCTCCAGGATGTTGTGAGTGCCATGAGCTCCAGGATGTTGTGAGTGCCATGAGCTCCAGGATGTTGTGAGTGCCATGAGCTCCAGGATGTTGTGAGTGCCATGAGCTCCAGGATGTTGTGAGTGCCATGAGCTCCAGGATGTTGTGAGTGCCATGAGCTCCAGGATGTTGTGAGTGCCATGAGCTCCAGGATGTTGTGAGTGCCATGAGCTCCAGGATGTTGTGAGTGCCATGAGCTCCAGGATGTTGTGAGTGCCATGAGCTCCAGGATGTTGTGAGTGCCATGAGCTCCAGGATGTTGTGAGTGCCATGAGCTCCAGGATGTTGTGAGTGCCATGAGCTCCAGGATGTTGTGAGTGCCATGAGCTCCAGGATGTTGTGAGTGCCATGAGCTCCAGGATGTTGTGAGTGCCATGAGCTCCAGGATGTTGTGAGTGCCATGAGCTCCAGGATGTTGTGAGTGCCATGAGCTCCAGGATGTTGTGAGTGCCATGAGCTCCAGGATGTTGTGAGTGCCATGAGCTCCAGGATGTTGTGAGTGCCATGAGCTCCAGGATGTTGTGAGTGCCATGAGCTCCAGGATGTTGTGAGTGCCATGAGCTCCAGGATGTTGTGAGTGCCATGAGCTCCAGGATGTTGTGAGTGCCATGAGCTCCAGGATGTTGTGAGTGCCATGAGCTCCAGGATGTTGTGAGTGCCATGAGCACCAGGATGTTGTGAGTGCCATGAGCTCCAGGATGTTGTGAGTGCCATGAGCTCCAGGATGTTGTGAGTGCCATGAGCTCCAGGATGTTGTGAGTGAGCAACATTCAGTTGGTCTGGCAGCAGCACAAAGCAACATTCAGTTGGTATGGCAGCAGCACAAAGCAACATTCAGTTGGTCTGGCAGCAGCACAAAGCAACATTCAGTTGGTCTGGCAGCAGCACAAAGCAACATTCAGTTGGTCTGGCAGCAGCACAAAGCAACATTCAGTTGGTCTGGCAGCAGCACAAAGCTACATTCAGTTGGTCTGGCAGCAGCACAAAGCAACATTCAGTTGATCTGGCAGCAGCACAAAGCAACATTCAGTTGGTCTGGCAGCAGCACAAAGCAACATTCAGTTGGTCTGGCAGCAGCACAAAGCAACATTCAGTTGGTCTGGCAGCAGCACAAAGCAACATTCAGTTGGTCTGGCAGCAGCACAAAGCAACATTCACTTGGTCTGGCAGCAGCACAAAGCAACATTCAGTTGGTCTGGCAGCAGCACAAAGCAACATTCAGTTGGTCTGGCAGCAGCACAAAGCAACATTCAGTTGGTCTGGCAGCAGCACAAAGCAACATTCAGTTGGTCTGGCAGCAGCACAATGCAACATTCAGTTGGTCTGGCAGTTGGTCTAGCAGCAGCACAAACCAACATTCAGTTGGTCTGGCAGCAGCACAAAGCAACATTCAGTTGGTCTGGCAGCAGCACAAAGCAACATTCAGTTGGTCTGGCAGCAGCACAAAGCAACATTCAGTTGGTCTGGCAGCAGCACAAAGCAACATTCAGTTGGTCTGGCAGCAGCACAAAGCAACATTCAGTTGGTCTGGCAGCAGCACAAAGCAAGATTCAGTTGGTCTGGCAGCAGCACAAAGCAAGATTCAGTTGGTCTGGCAGCAGCACAAAGCAACATTCAGTTGGTCTGGCAGCAGCACAAAGCAACATTCAGTTGGTCTGGCAGCACAAAGCACAGCACAAAGCAACATTCAGTTGGTCTGGCAGCAGAACAAAGCAACTTTCAGTTGGTCTGGCAGCATCACAAAGCAACATTCAGTTGGTCTGGCAGCAGCACAAAGCAACATTCAGTTTGTCTGGAAGCATCACAATGCAACATTCAGTTGGTCTGGCAGCAGCACAAAGCAACATTCAGTGGCAGCAGCACAAAGCAACATTCAGTTGGTCTGGCAGCCGCACAAAGCAACATTCAGTTGGTCTGGCAGCAGCAACATTCAGTTGGTCAAAGCAACATTCAGTTGGTCTTGCAGCAGCACAAAGCAACATTCAGTTGGTCTGGCAGCAGCACAAAGCAACATTCAGTTGGTCTGGCAGCAGCACAAAGCAACATTCAGTTGGTCTGGCAGCAGCACAAAGCAACATTCAGTTGGTTCAGTTGGCAGCAGCACAAAGCAACATTCAGTTGGTCTGGCAGCAGCACAAAGCAAATTCAGTTGCTGGCAGCAGCATTCAGTTGGTCTGGCAGCAGCACAAAGCAACATTCAGTTGGTCTGGCAGCAGCACAAAGCAACATTCAGTTGGTCTGGCAGCAGCACAAAGCAACATTCAGTTGGTCTGGCAGCAGCACAAAGCAACATTCAGTTGGTCTGGCAGCAGCACAAAGCAACATTCAGTTGGTCTGGCAGCAGCACAAAGCAACATTCAGTTGGTCTGGCAGCAACATTCAGTTGGTCACAAACAAAGCAACATTCAGTTGGTCTGGCAGCAGCACAAAGCAACATTCAGTTGGTCTGGCAGCAGCACAAAGCAACATTCAGTTGGTCTGGCAGCAGCACAAAGCAACATTCAGTTGGTCTGGCAGCAGCAAAGCAAAGCAGCACAAAGCAACATTCAGTTGGTCTGGCAGCAGCACAAAGCAACATTCAGTTAGTCTGGCAGCAGCACAAAGCAACATTCAGTTGGTCTGGCAGCAGCACAAAGCAACATTCAGTTGGTCTGGCAGCAGCACAAAGCAACATTCAGTTGGTCTGGCAGCAGCACAAAGCAACATTCAGTTGGTCTGGCAGCAGCACAAAGCAACATTCAGTTGGTCTGGCAGCAGCAAAAAGCAACATTCAGTTGGTCTGGCAGCAGCACAAAGCAACATTCAGTTGGTCTGGCAGCAGCACAAAGCAACATTCAGTTGGTCTGGCAGCAGCACAAAGCAACATTCAGTTGGTTGGGCAGCAGCACAAAGCAACATTCAGTTGGTCTGGCAGCAGCACAAAGCAACATTCAGCTGGCAGCAGCACAAAGCAACATTCAGTTGGTCTGGCAGCAGCACAAAGCAACATTCAGTTGGTCTGGCAGCAGCACAAAGCAACATTCAGTTGGTCTGGCAGCAGCACAAAGCAACATTCAGTTGGTTGGGCAGCAGCACAAAGCAACATTCAGTTGGTCTGGCAGCAGCACAAAGCAACATTCAGTTGGTCTGGCAGCAGCACAAAGCAACATTAAGTTGGTCTTGCAGCAGCACAAAGCAACATTCAGTTGGTCTGGCAGCAGCACAAAGCAACATTCAGTTGGTCTGGCAGCAGCACAAAGCAACATTCAATTGGTCTGGCACCACAAAGCAACATTCAAAGCAACATTCAGTTGGTCTGGCAGCAGCACAAAGCAACATTCAGTTGGTCTGGCAGCAGCACAAAGCAACATTCAGTTGGTCTGGCAGCAGCACAAAGCAACATTCAGTTGGTCTGGCAGCAGCACAAAGCAACATTCAGTTGGTCTGGCAGCAGCACAAAGCAACATTCAGTTGGTCTGGCAGCAGCACAAAGCAACATTCAGTTGGTCTGGCAGCAGCACAAAGCAACATTCAGTTCGTCTGGCAGCAGCACAAAGCAACATTCAGTTGGTCTGGCAGCAGCACAAAACAACATTCAGGTGGTCTGGCAGCAGCACAAAGCAACATTCAGTTGGTCTGGCAGCAGCACAAAGCAACATTCAGTTGGTCTGGCAGCAGCACAAAGCAACATTCAGTTGGTCTGGCAGCAGCACAAAGCAACATTCAGTTGGTCTGGCAGCAGCACAAAGCAACATTCAGTTGGTCTGGCAGCAGCACAAAGCAACATTCAGTTGGTCTGGCAGCAGCACAAAGCAACATTCAGTTGGTCTGGCAGCAGCACAAAGCAACATTCAGTTGGTCTGGCAGCAGCACAAAGCAACATTCAGTTGGTCTGGCAGCAGCACAAAGCAACATTCAGTTGGTCTGGCAGCAGCACAAAGCAACATTCAGTTGGTCTGGCAGCAGCACAAAGCAACATTCAGTTAGTCTGGCAGCAGCACAAAGCAACATTCAGTTGGTCTGGCAGCAGCACAAAGCAACATTCAGTTGGTCTGGCAGCAGCACAAAGCAACATTCAGTTGGTCTGGCAGCAGCACAAAGCAACATTCAGTTGGTCTGGCAGCAGCACAAAGCAACATTCAGTTGGTCTGGCAGCAGCACAAAGCAACATTCAGTTGGTCTGGCAGCAGCGCAAAGCAACATTCAGTTGGTCTGGCAGCAACACAAAGCAACATTCAGTTGGTCTGGCAGCAGCACAAAGCAACATTCAGTTGATCTGGCAGCAGCACAAAGCAACATTCAGTTGGTCTGGCAGCAGCACAAATCAACATTCAGTTGGTCTTGCAGCAGCACAAAACAACATTCAGTTGGTCTAGCAGCAGCACAAAGCAACATTCAGTTGGTCTGGCAGCAGCACAAAGCAACATTCAGTTGGTCTGGCAGCAGCACAAAGCAACATTCAGTTGGTCAGTTGTTCTGGCAGCAGCACAAAGCAACATTCAGTTGGTCTGGCAGCAGCACAAAGCAACATTCAGTTGGTCTGGCTGCAGCACAAAGCAACATTCAGTTGGTCTGGCAGCAGCACAAAGCAACATTCAGTTGGTCTGGCAGCAGCACAAAGCAACATTCAGTTGGTCTGGCAGCAGCACAAAGCAACATTCAGTTGGTCTGGCAGCAGCACAAAGCAACATTCAGTTGGTCTGGCAGCAGCAGCACAAAGCAACATTCAGTTGGTCTTGCAGCAGCAAAAAGCAACATTCAGTTGGTCTGGCAGCAGCACAAAGCAACATTCAGTTGGTCTGGCAGCAGCACAAAGCAACATTCAGTTGGTCTGGCAGCAGCACAAAGCAACATTCAGTTGGTCTGGCAGCAGCACAAAGCAACATTCAGTTGGTCTGGCAGCAACACAAAGCAACATTCAGTTGGTCTGGCAGCAGCACAAAGCAACATTCAGTTGGTCTGGCAGCAGCACAAAGCAACATTCAGTTGGTCTGGCAGCAGCACAAAGCAACATTCAGTTGGTCTGGCAGCAGCACAAAGCAACATTCAGTTGGTCTGGCAGCAGCACAAAGCAACATTCAGTTGGTCTGGCAGCAGCACAAAAAACATTCAGGTGGTCTGGCAGCAGCACAAAGCAACATTCAGTTGGTCTGGCAGCAGCACAAAGCAACATTCAGTTGGTCTGGCAGCAGCACAAAACAACATTCAGGTGGTCTGGCAGCAGCACAAAGCAACATTCAGTTGGTCTGGCAGCAGCACAAAGCAACATTCAGTTGGTCTGGCAGCAACACAAAGCAACATTCAGTTGGTCTGGCAGCAGCACAAAGCAACATTCAGTTGGTCTGGCAGCAGCACAAAGCAACATTCAGTTGGTCTGGCAGCAGCACAAAGCAACATTCAGTTGGTCTGGCAGCACAAAGCACAAAGCAACATTCAGTTGGTCTGGCAGCAGCACAAAGCAACATTCAGTTGGTCTGGCAGCAGCACAAAGCAACATTCAGTTGGTCTGGCAGCAGCACAAAGCAACATTCAGTTGGTCTGGCAGCAGCACAAAGCAACATTCAGTTGGTCTGGCAGCAGCACAAAGCAACATTCAGTTGGTCTGGCAGCAGCACAAAGCAACATTCAGTTGGTCTGGCAGCAACATTCAGTTGGTCTGGCAGCAGCACAAAGCAACATTCAATTGGTCTGGCAGCAGAAACAAAGCAACATTCAGTTGGTCTGGCAGCAGCACAAAGCAACATTCAGTTGGTCTGGCAGCCGCACAAAGCAACATTCAGTTGGTCTGGCAGCAGCACAAAGCAACATTCAGTTGGTCTAGCAGCAACACAAAGCAACATTCAGTTGGTCTAGCAGCAGCACAAGGCAACATTCAGTTGGTCTGGCAGCAGCACAAAGCAACATTCAGTTGGTCTGGCAGCAGCACAAAACAACATCTGGCAGCAGCACAAAGCAACATTCAGTTGGTCTGGCAGCAGCACAAAGCAACATTCAGTTGGTCTGGCAGCAGCACAAAGCAACATTCAGTTGGTCTGGCAGCAGCACAAAGCAACATTCAGCAGCAGCATTCAGTTGGTCTGGCAGCAGCACACAAAGCAACTGGCATTCAGTTGGTCTGGCAGCACAAAGCACAAGGCAACATTCAGTTGGTCTGGCAGCAGCACAAAGCAACATTCAGTTGGTCTGGCAGCAGCACAAACCAACATTCAGTTGGTCTGGCAGCAGCACAAAGCAACATTCAGTTGGTCTGGCAGCAGCACAAAGCAACATTCAGTTGGTCTGGCAGCAGCACAAAGCAACATTCAGTTGGTCTGGCAGCAGCACAAAGCAACATTCAGTTGGTCTGGCAGCAGCACAAAGCAACATTCAGTTGGTCTGGCAGCAGCACAAAGCAACATTCAGTTGGTCTGGCAGCAGCACAAAGCAACATTCAGTTGGTCTGGCAGCAGCACAAAGCAACATTCAGTTGGTCTGGCAGCAGCACAAAGCAACATTCAGTTGGTCTGGCAGCAGCACAAAGCAACATTCAGTTGGTCTGGCAGCAACACAAAGCAACATTCAGTTGGTCTGGCAGCAGCACAAAGCAACATTCAGTTGGTCTGGCAGCAACACAAAGCAACATTCAGTTTGGTCTGGCAGGTCTGGCAGCAGCACAAAGCAACATTCAGTTGCTCTGGCAGCAGCACAAACCAACATTCAGTTGGTCTGGCCGCACCACAAAGCAATATTCAGTTGGTCTGGCAGCAGCACAAAGCAACATTCAGTTGGTCTGGCAGCAGCACAAAGCAACATTCAGTTGGTCTGGCAGCACACAAAGCAACATTCAGTTGGTCTGGCAGCAGCACAAAGCAACATTCAGTTGGTCTGGCAGCAGCACAAAGCAACATTCAGTTGGTCTGGCAGCAGCACAAAGCAACATTCAGTTGTTCTGGCAGCAGCACAAAGCAACATTCAGTTGGTCTGGCAGCAGCACAAAGCAACATTCAGTTGGTCTGGCAGCAGCACAAAGCAACATTCAGTTGGTCTGGCAGCAGCACAAAGCAACATTCAGTTGGTCTGGCAGCAGCACAAAGCAACATTCAGTTGGTCTGGCAGCAGCACAAAGCAACATTCAGTTGGTCTGGCAGCAGCACAAAGCAACATTCAGTTGGTCTGGCAGCAGCACAAAGCAACATTCAGTTGGTCTGGCAGCAGCACAAAGCAACATTCAGTTGGTCTGGCAGCAGCACAAAGCAACATTCAGTTGGTCTGGCAGCAGCACAAAGCAACATTCAGTTGGTCTGGCAGCAGAAGCACAAAGCAACATTCAGTTGGTATGGCAGCAGCACAAAGCAACATTCAGTTGGTCTGGCAGCACAAAGCAACAAAGCAACATTTCAGTTGGTCTGGCAGCAACATTCAGTTGGTCACAAAGCAACATTCAGTTGGTCTGGCAGCAGCACAAAGCAACATTCAGTTGGTCTGGCAGCAACACAAAGCAACATTCAGTTGGTCTGGCAGCAGCACAAAGCAACATTCAGTTGGTCTGGCAGCAGCACAAAGCAACATTCAGTTGGTCTGGCAGCAGCACAAAAAACATTCAGTTGGTCTGGCAGCAGCACAAAGCAACATTCAAACACAAAGCAACATTCAGTTGGTCTGGCAGCAGCACAAAGCAACATTCAGTTGGTCTGGCAGCAGCACAAAGCAACATTCAATTGGTCTGGCAGCAGCACAAAGCAACATTCAGTTGGTCTGGCAGCAGCACAAAGCAACATTCAGTTGGTCTGGCAGCAGCACAAAGCAACATTCAGTTGGTCTGGCAGCAGCACAAAGCAACATTCAGTTGGTCTGGCAGCAGTTGGTCTGGCACAAAAAGCAACATTCAGTTGGTCTGGCAGCAGCACACAATGCAACATTCAGTTGGTCTGGCAGCAGCACAAAGCAACATTCAGTTGGTCTGGCAGCAGCACAAAGCAACATTCAGTTGGTCTGGCAGCAACACAAAGCAACATTCAGTTGGTCTGGCAGCAGCACAAAGCAACATTCAGTTGGTCTGGCAGCAGCACAAAGCAACATTCAGTTGGTCTGGCAGCAGCACAAAGCAACATTCAGTTGGTCTGGCAGCAGCACAAAGCAACATTCAGTTGGTCTGGCAGCAGCACAAAGCAACATTCAGTTGGTCAACACAAAGCAACATTCAGTTGGTCTGGCAGCAGCAAAGCAAATTCAGTTGGTCTGGCAGCACACAAAGCAACATTCAGTTGGTCTGGCAGCAGCACAAAGGAACATTCAGTTGGTCTGGCAGCAGCACAAAGCAATATTCAGTTGGTCTGGCAGCAGCACAAAGCAACATTCAGTTGGTCTGGCAGCAGCACAAAGCAACATTCAGTTGGTCTGGCAGCAGCACAAAGCAACATTCAGTTGGTCTGGCAGCAACACAAAGCAACATTCAGTTGGTCTGGCAGCAACAAAGCAACATTCAGTTGGTCTGGCAGCAGCACACAAAGCACCATTCAGTGGGTCTGGCAGCACCACAAAGCAACATTCAGTTGGTCTGGCAGCAGCACAAAGCAACATTCAGTTGGTCTGGCAGCAGCACAAAGCAACATTCAGTTGGTCTGGCAGCAGCACAAAGCAACATTCAGTTGGTCTGGCAGCAACACAAAGCAACATTCAGTTGGTCTGGCGCAGCACAAAGCACAAAGCAGCACAAAGCAACATTCAGTTGGTCTGGCAGCAACAAAGCAACATTCAGTTGGCCTGGCAGCAACACAAAGCAACATTCAGTTGGTCTGGCAGCAGCTCAAAGCAACATTCAGTTGGTCTGGCAGCAGCTCAAAGCAACATTCAGTTGGTCTGGCAGCAGCAACATTCAGTTGGTCTGGCAGCAGCACAAAGCAACATTCAGTTGGTCTGGCAGCAACACAAAGCAACATTCAGTTGGTCTGGCAGCAGCACAAAGAAACATTCAGTTGATCTGGCAGCAGCACAAAGCAACATTCAGTTGGTCTTTCAGCAGCACAAAGCAACATTCAGTTGGTCTAGCAGCAGCACAAAGCAACATTCAGTTGGTCACAAGTTGGTCTGGCAGCAGCAGCAACATTCAGTTGGTCTGGCAGCAGCACAAAGCAACATTCAGTTGGTCTGGCAGCAGCACAAGTTGGTCTGGCAGCAGCACAAAACAACATTCAGGTGGTCTGGCAGCAGCACAAAGCAACATTCAGTTGGTCTGGCAGCAGCACAAAGCAACATTCAGTTGGTCTGGCAGCAGCACAAAGCAACATTCAGTTGGTCTGGCAGCAGCACAAAGCAACATTCAGTTGGTCTGGCAGCAGCACAAAGCAACATTCAGTTGGTCTGGCAGCAGCACAAAGCAACATTCAGTTGGTCTGGCAGCAGCACAAAGCAACATTCAGTTGGTCTGGCAGCAGCACAAAGCAACATTCAGTTGGTCTGGCAGCAGCAGCACAAAGCAACATTCAGTTGGTCTGGCAGCAGCACAAAGCAACATTCAGTTGGTCTGGCAGCAGCACAAATCAACATTCAGTTGGTCTTGCAGCAGCACAAAGCAGCAATCTGTTGTTCTGGCAGCAACAAAGCAACATTCAGTTGGTCTGGCAGCAGCACAAAGCAACATTCAGTTGGTCTGGCAGCACAAAGCAACATTCAGCACAAAGCAACATTCAGTTGGTCTGGCAGCAGCACAAAGCAACATTCAGCTGGCAGCAACACAAAGCAACATCAGTTGGTCTGGCAGCAGCACAAAGCAACATTCAGCAGTTGGTCTGGCAACACAAAGCAACATTCAGTTGGTCTGGCAGCAGCACAAAGCAACATTCAGTTGGTCTGGCAGCAGCACAAAGCAACATTCAGTTGGTCTGGCAGCAGCACACAACATTCAGTTGGTCAACATTCAGTTGGTCTGGCAGCAGCACAAAGCAACATTCAGTTGGTCTGGCAGCAACAAAGCAACATTCAGTTGGTCTGGCAGCAGCACAAAGCAACATTCAGTTGGTCTGGCAGCAGCACAAAGCAGATTATACAGCACCTGGGGGGGGAGGGAATGTGGAAGGTATTCAGGCTTAATTCGGGGAACTGGAGCACAGATCCAATTCCCTAAAGAGGTGGAGAGAAAATGTGATAGTTCTTCCATCTTGGGCAAACGTAGTTGAGTTGACGCTGAGTTCACCTTCCTCCTCCAGAGAGTCAGAGAATATTCACCACTGGACGACCATTTACTCTCCTCACAGAAAATAAAAACTTCCAAAACTGGGTAGAAGTTGATATTCTTCAACTTAATTATGAGAATTTTTACCTGTTCTTTAGGAGAATGCCTGATTTATTTTGATTTTCATTTATTTTCTTTTATTTTCACTTCCTCGGTTTTTACGATTATATTTTGCGCATAACTCAAGAACTCCTCATCCAATCGACTTCAAATTTTCATCACCTGCGCATGGCAACAAGGACCAAATTCAAGCGCCAATCAGCATGTTAATATCCCCTATGATCAAGCTTCTTTAACCCATTCTCAGCATCCTAGAATGTCTTAGATAACTACCAAAATCCTCAGTGATGGAACTTTCAACGTTCAGGTGCCAAGAAGCAGACGACGATTGAGAGTGAGCAAACTTGACGATTCTATAAGTGAAATATGTTTCAGTAAGTGAAATATATTTCAGTAAGTGAAATATATTTCAGTAAGTAAAATATTTTTTTAGTCAGTAAAGCGTATTTCAGAGAAATATATTTCAGTGAAACATATTTCACTAAGTAAAATATGTTTTAGCAAAATATATTTCAGTAATTAAAACATATTTCAGTAAAATATATTTCAGTAAGCAAAATATGTATCAGTAAGTAAAATACATTTCAGTAAGTAAAACATATTTCAGTTATTTTATGAGTCAAATATATTTCAGTTAATCTCTTCTGAACGGCTTAAATATTTAATTGCAGAAGCTGCATCTTAAAGCCAGGATAATACCTTGTATATTTCTTTTACATACAGGCAAATGTCTTCATTTATTAAAATAGTCAATAAGAGGCACAATTTTCCTCAATGATTTGTTTCACTTAACACAATTTTTATACCGCCGTTGTGTGGCATTAGTTCCAATTTGCAAATTTTATTCAAAAATATTTTAAACTGATTAAATATTACTTAAAATCAATGATATCTATTTTGTTACGGTATGTGCCAGCTGTTTTTTGCAGATTTATGCTTATTCACCAGAAAAGACACTTGGTTTTAGGTCTAACTCGCCATTTTGGCTGGTCAGTTAACAAGTTCTTTCTAAAATTTTCTCTTACAGGTTTAAAGATTTTTTTTCCATTTATGTTAATGTAAAAATTATTAATTTTGTACCAAAAGATCCTTAGAAAACTTGTCTAACCTTATTATAACAAGCGCAATTTAATTTAGCCTAATCTAGCTAAATATATTTTAGATAAGTTTACAATAATTAAATAATAAACAAACACAATGAAATATATTTTTTTCTTTAGGTTTAGAATGATTTTTGCGAAATTATTGCAAATAAAAACTTTCGCTTGCCTTATTCAGCAAGAAGAGCGTTGCTATTAAAGCCAAAATAACAAGTTTTACCTATTCGGCACGACATACCTACACACATGGTAAGCCATGTCTTCAATAAAACATGTTGGGAAGATATCTTAAATAACATGGATCCAAACCAGTGCCTTGAAAGGATCAACTTCCAGGCAGCTGAAGCATGTTCTATGCATATTCCCCAAAGAAAGAAGAAGAGCAGGATTAACCTGGAGAGGGGAAGCCCCTCCCTGTACAGAAGACACCGAAGAATCACTGAGCTCCTCAGGAACGCTAGAATATCTGATACACGGAAGGAGGCGCTGACCAGGGAAGTGGAAACTATCGAACTTAAGTTAAAGGACTCTTATAGGAACCAGGAGAGACAGGAAGAGCTTAAAGCTATTAGTAAAATTGAAAGAAATTCGAAATATTTCTTTTCATATGCCAAAAACAAGGCAAATACCACATCTAGTATCGGGCCCTTAGTCAGACAGGATGGGACTTAAACAGATGACAACAATTACATGAGTGAAATACTGAAATCCCAGTACGACTCTGTGTTTAGTGAGCCACTAATCGGTCTGAGGATCGAGGACACAAATGATTTCTTCATGAATGAGCCTCAAAACTCCATAAATGTATGCCAGATTTCCGACATTACCCTAACTCCGATAGACTTTGAAAAAGCCATTGACAACATGCCCATGCACTCAGCCCCAGGCCCAGACTCGTGGAACTCTGTTTTCATTAAGAACTGCAAGAAACCTTTCTCACGTGCCCTAAGTACACTATGGAGGAGGATTTTGGACATGGGTGAAATTCCACAGTCACTTAAAACAACGTATGTAGCCCCACTCCATAAAGGTGGCAGCAAAGCATTAGCTAAGAACTATAGACCAATAGGTCAAACGTCCCACATCATAAAAATCTTTGAAAGAGTGCTAAGAAGCAGGATTGCAAACCACCTGGATTCCCAAAAACTGCACAATCCAGGGCAACATGGGTTCAGGGCAGGTCGCTCCTGCCTCTCACAACTACTGGATCACTATGATATGGCCTTGAATGCACTGGAAGAAAATCAGTATGCCGATATAATATACACAGACTTTGCAAAAGCGTTTGACAAGTGCGATCATGGCGTAATAGCGCACAAAATACGTGCTAAAGGAATAACTGGCAAAGTGGGGAGATGGATCTTCAACTTCCTAACCAATGGAACACAAAGAGTAGTGGTCAACAGAGTTAAATCGGAGGCTGTGATAGTGAAGAGCTCTGTTCCGCAAGGCACAGTACTCGACCCCATCCTGTTCCTCATCCTCATATCAGACATAGACAGAGATGTAACCCACAGCACCCTATCATCCTTTGCAGACGATACTAGGATCTGCATGAGGCTGTCATCTATTGACACAGTTAACCTCCAAGAAGATATAAACAAAGTTTTCCAGTGGGCAACGGAAAACAATATGATGTTCAATGAGGACAAATTCCAACTACTCCGTTATGGAAAACTGGAAGGGACAATAACTAGAACAAAGTATACTACAAACTCTGGCCATACAATA
Source organism: Cherax quadricarinatus (assembly GCF_038502225.1). Classification (NCBI taxonomy): domain Eukaryota; kingdom Metazoa; phylum Arthropoda; class Malacostraca; order Decapoda; family Parastacidae; genus Cherax; species Cherax quadricarinatus. Next base: position 54,625 of record NW_027196312.1, on the reverse strand, counting down.
GAGCGGAAAAATAATGTAAGGGACCTGGGAGTAGTAATGTCTGAGGATCTCACTTTCAAGGATCACAACAGTGTCACGATCACAAGTGCAAAGAAAATGATAGGATGGATAATGAAAACGTTCAAAACGAGTGATACCAAGCCAGTGATGATCCTTTTCAAATCACTTGTTCTCTCTAGGCTGGAATACTGCTGTACATTAACATCTCCGTTCAAAGCAGGTGAAATTGCAGATCTAGAGAGTGTCCAGAGAACCTTTACTGCACATATAAGTTCTGTCAAGCGCCTTAACTACTGGGAACGCTTGGAAGTGCTTAACTTGTACTCTTTGGAACGCAGGAAAGAGATATAGTATATCAAACCCTACACTTGGAAAAACGTGGAAGGAATGGTCCCGAATCTGAACACAGAAATCACTTCCTACGAAAGTAAAAGACTGGGCAGGCGATGCAAAATACCCCCATATAAAAGTAGGGGCGCCATTGGTACACCAAGAGAAAACACCATAAGTGTCTGGGGCCCAAGACTTTTCAACAGCTTCCCACCAAGCATAAGGGGAATTTCCAATAAGCCCCTGGCTGTCTTCAAGAGAGAGCTGGACAGATACCTAAAGTCAGTGCCAGATCAGCCGGGCTGTGGTTCATACGTGGGACTGCGTGCGGCCAGCAGTAACAGCCTGGTTGATCAGGTCTTGATCCACCGGGCCTCGGGGGCGTTGATCCCGGAATAACCTCCAGGTAGACTCCAGGTACACACACACAATATATATTTAAACCATACCCCCGGCCGGGATTGAACCCGCGGTCATAGAGTCTCAAAACTCCAGCCCGTATGGTTTATTTGCAATCGTGTCATTACGATTTCTTGAGTAATATATATATATATATATATATATATATATATATATATATATATATATATATATATATATATATATATATATATATATATATATATATATATATATATATATATATATATATATATATACATGTATATATATATATATATATATATATATATATATATATATATATATATATATATATATATATACATGTATATATATATATATATATATATATATATATATATATATATATATATATATATATATATATATATATATATATATATATATATATCCATCTCCAGGACTTGAGTCCTGGAGATGGGAAGTACAGTGCCTGCACTCTGAAGGAGGGGTGTAAATGTTGCAGTTTAAAAACTGTAGTGTAAAGCACCCTTCTGGCAAGACAGTGATGGAGTGAATGATGGTGAAAGTTTTTCTTTTTCGCGCCACCCTGCCTTGTTGGAAATCGGCCAGTGTGATAATAAAATATATATATATATATATATATATATATATATATATATATATATATATATATATATATATATATATATATATATATATATATATATATATATATATATATATATATATATAATCTATAGGGGGAAGGAAAGAGGGGTAGGGGTCGTCCTCGAAAGGGTTGGAAAGAGGGGGTAAAGGAGGTTTTGTGGGCGAGGGGCTTGGACTTCCAGCAAGCGTGCATGAGCGTGTTAGATAGGAGTGAATGGAGACGAATGATACTTGGGACCTGACGATCTGTTGGAGTGTGAGCAGGGTAATATTTAGTGAAGGGATTCAGGGAAACCGGTTATTTTCATATAGTCGGACTTGAGTCCTGGAAATGGGAAGTACAATGCCTGCACTTTAAAGGAGGGGTTTGGGATATTGGCAGTTTGGAGGGATATGTTGTGTATCTTTATACGTATATGCTTCTAAACTGTTGTATTCTGAGCACCTCTGCAAAAGCAGTGATAATGTGTGAGTGTGGTGAAAGTGTTGAATGATGATGAAAGTATTTTCTTTTTGGGGATTTTCTTTCTTTTGTGGGTCACCCTGCCTCGGTGGGAGACGACCGACTTGTTGAAAAAAAAAAAAAAAAAAAAAAAAAAAAAAAAAAAAAAAAAAAAGGTGAGGCGGTGAAGACTGCTGCTGATATACTGCCTGATACACTGTCTGGTGAGTCCATACTGCCTGATACACTGTCTGGTGAGTCCATACTGCCTGATACACTGTCTGGTGAGTCCATACTGCCTGATACACTGTCTGGTGAGTCCATACTGCCTGATACACTGTGATTTGACTATGGCGAATGCTACTACAGATGATTTGTACGAGTACGATGCTCCAAAGGTTTACTTTGACTTTAACGAACGAGAGAATATTGAGGTTGACGAGTCTTATTTTGATCGCTCTACAAGTCCTAAAACAATGGAGGATGGTGAGAAAGGACTTCTTCAGAAGGAGCCAGATTCACAAAGTCCCTCTTCACTTGGCGTCACTGTGGAAACCTCAAATCCCAACGTGGAGACACCAAGAAGACAGCGTACTTCTGCTGTTGCAGATTCTTCAAACAAAGAAAACAGAAGTAGCTTGAAGAAATCTGGTAAACGAAACAGCCTTTCGGTCCTGTCATCAGGTGTTGGTGTAAGGCAGTCTCCCAGGCTTGCTGCAATTGCTAAGGCAATTCGCAGAAGCAGTGCTGCTAGACTGTCACTTCGTAAATCTAGCAGTTCCCATAATTTCAAAGTGAACAAAGTTCAGAAAAATAAGGCAAATCATAAATCATCTGCACCAAGAACTGGAGTGAAAGGCTTAAGCCCACAAGATCAAAAAGATTTGAAAGTGATTGCAGTGTTCAGACAAAAAATGGCTGAAAACAAGAAGAAATGTGACCCTGTTACTTCAGGAGTGGGAAAGTCCACAAAACTGGGTCCAACTAAACCTCAAGAGTTTCACTTTGCTACAGATAGTAGATTAAGAAACCCCAAGAAGAATGAACCTGAAAAAGAAACTAAAGAATGTTCCTCAAAGTCTGCTAAACTTGAACCTACAGTACCTAAAGAATTCTATTTTGCCACTGATAGCCGCATAAAGAATCAAGTAATCACAGATGAGAGTGAAGCTAAGGATTTCACAAGATCTCTGCGTTCTGGGGCTTCAGCAGATAACACAGAAGCAAAGAAGGGGCTAACAATTCCTCAGCCATTTAAATTAACGGAGACTCGAAAAGGAAAGACTGAGGATGGTACCAAATTTGTTTCTATTGCTGAGCTGAACCTCAAATTCCACACGAAGACACCTCAAAGATTCCGTAGCAAAAGAGCTGGAAGTCATGATGACTTGAATCTAGAAGGGAAGAAGAAAAATAATCTTGGCGTGACTATTCCACACACTCCAAACCTATGCACTCGTAGTCGTTCTCGGCAAGTAAATTATCCAACTCGTGAAGAGATGGAAGAAAAAGAATTTGAAGAGGCCCAAAGGCATGCCTTTAAGGCACATCCTATTAACAAAAAAGTATTGGAGGCTCCTGCAGGTTATCAAGTAGAGAAGAAAAACCCAACAGTTCCAGAACCATTTGATATCACAGATTCAAAGAAACAGATGGATGCCAACCAGGAGGAAGCAAGCAGCCAGGGAAATGGCACGGCTGGCAATACTAGGAGAGGCAAGTGTCGGTCATGCTTACAGCTTCGTTGTCTCAACTCTAATGGTTTCCTCCGCAAACACGGTAGTTGCCCTGGTTCAGGATGTCCTCCTGTGGAAAGTGATGATCCAGAGCCACCTCAGGCACCTGAACCTACTCCAACAGATTTTATCTCATCAGACAATCTCTTGGAAGCAATTAAAGCAACAGGTACGAGGACACTCACACATATTCCCAAAGCAGCCCGTCCACACGCAGCTGGGAAACTTACAGACCTCCTGAAAAAAGTAAACGATGGTTCCACTATCTTAAATGCTCCACCAACCATCAAGGCATGGCACAACTTGCTACTTTTTGGCAATGTCTGCTTAGCTGTGCCGGAAAGAAGGGGAAAGAGGCTAGCCTCAATGATAATTAAATCCTTAAGAGATTTTCCTAGAGTTGATAACCTCATTCACCTTCCCCGTCAACACAAAAAAGGGAGAGGCAGAACCCCCACTCACTCTACTGACAGTGAAAAAAGTCAGAGTCCAGGTGAGCAAGAAAATTGAAGAGGGCAACACAGTGGGGGGCAATCAGAATTATTACCAGTGAAGATACAGTTGCTCCCAGGGATGCTGACACGGCTGAAGCACTTAGAAGAAAGCACCCTGCCAGGGAAACCAGTGGCACCAACAGTTCCAACACCTCTGTCCCCACTATGGAACCATTGATTGTGGAAGACTCAGACATTTACAAAGCAATAATGTCGTTCCCATCTGGCTCTGCTGGGGGTTACACTGGAATAAGGCCACAGCATTTAAAGGAAATGGTTAATCCAGTTATTGAGGAAATTGCAGAGACACTGCTTTCAAAGATCACAAGGTTCGTCAACAATTCCTTGGCTGGTCTGATTCCTGATGAAATTAGACCTTTCTTTTTTGGTGCAACACTTTGTGCACTTAAAAAGAAGGATGGAGGAATTCGGCCAATTGCAGTAGGCAACACGTTACGCCGCCTCGTATCCAAAGCTGCTGTCCGAAGTATTCGTGCACAGGCAGCCATGATGCTTCAACCAAACCAGCTTGGCTTTGGGGTCTCTCAAGGAAGTGAAGCAGCGGTTCATGCAACAAGGGCATATATCAACAACCTGCCTGAGGACAATGCAGTGGTAAAATTAGATTTCAAGAATGCATTCAATCTCCTGAAAAGAGACGTGGTATTAGCAGCAGTACAAGAACATTTCCCTGGTCTCTTCCCTTTTGTTTCAGCTGGGTATAGCAAGGAATCAATGCTTCTCTTTGGAGAGCATGAAATCACATCATCGGAGGGTGTCCAACAAGGAGATCCTCTTGCACCATTTCTCTTCTGTATTGCAGTTAGGGAAATCACAGTCAGACTGACCAGCGAGCTAAACATCTGGTTCCTAGATGATGGCACACTAGCAGGTACAAAAGAGTCCCTCCTACATGACCTTACACAGGTAATGACACGGGGACAGGAAATGGGTCTCATCCTGAATCCATCCAAATGTGAAATCATCTCAGTCAGTCAACAAGTGATAAATGCAGTGAGATCAAAACTACCAGGAGCAGCAGTCATTGCCCCCACAAATAGTGTCTTGCTAGGAGCACCTCTGGGAAGCAATGCCATTGACACAATTCTCAGGAAGAAATTGGAAGAGTTAAGGAGAATGGAACAACGAATAGGCAATCTGGACACCCACGATGCCTTGTACCTTCTCACAAAGTGCTTGAGTCTGCCCATGTTGACATATTTCCTAAGATGTGCACCTTCATATGATAACCCTATACTGCACGAATATGAGAGTATTCTGAGGCAGATTTTTACGAAAGTACTTAACCTTACTCTAGAAGACGGGCAGTGGAACCAAGCTACACTTCCAGTCAGACTAGGAGGCATTGGTGTCCGCAAGTCATCACAGATTGCGTTACCTGCTTTTCTGTCCTCGTGTATTGCATCCAGAGAGCTTGTAGCAGCGATTCTCCCTGAACATCTTAGGGACAAGATTGGAGCCCAGGACCAAAAATTCATTGACGGAGCAATGATCTGGGATAATCTAACGGGCTCAGAAACCAGACCTGCTCCCCCCAACAACTACAAACAATCGCACTGGGATGGTCCAATAGTGGAAAATATAGCCTCAACAATGCTTCAGAGTGTGTCAGGGAAGGATAGAGCCCGCCTGCTGGCAGTGAGAGCCCCTCATGCTGGGGACTTTCTGTTGGCTGTTCCCAACTCCAGCCTTGGCACACGCCTCGACCCACAGACCATCCGCATCGGTGTTGCCCTTCGACTTGCCGCCCCTATTCTCGCCGAACACAGGTGTATTTGTGGCAGTGAAGCAGCAGACCGATTCGGGTACCATGGTCTTGTGTGCCGTAAATCCGAGGGAAAGATTGCAAGACATGAGGAGGTTAATAACATTATCAATAGGAGCCTCACAACAGCTGGATGCCCAGCAGTAAGGGAGCCACCGCAACTATGCAGATCTGACGGCAGCCAGAAGCGTCCAGATGGTATCACCCTTCAAGCCTGGACAGATGGGAAGCAGGTGGTGTGGGACTATACATGTGCATCTACCTTGGCTGATACCTATCTCCAATACACCAGGGAGGAAGGAGGGGCAGCTGCCAGCTTTAGGGAGTCCCAAAAGTCTAGAAAATATGGAGAACTTGCCCATCATTATATGTTTGTTCCCATAGGCTCAGAGGCCCTTGGCTCATGGGGAAAGAGTGCATCTAATTTCCTTAAGGAGCTGGGAAAAAGACTCATCAGGGTAACTAGGGATCCCAGGGCAGCTAGTTTTCTGTTCCAGCGGCTCAGTGCGGCTGTTCAAAGGGGTAATGCATGCTGCATTTTGGGCACACGCCCCAGCTCTGAGGAGCTGGATGAGATTTTCGCCTTATAATCGGTGATACACACGTAACAACATGTACCGTATATGCCACCTTTATATATATAATATATATATACATTAATATATATAATATATATAATATATATATATATTAATATATCTATATATATATATATATATACATATATATATATATACATATATATATATATATATATATATATATATATATATATATATATATATATATATATATATATATATATATATATATATATATATATATTCACACCACACATTTCCCTCAGACATGACATCTCCACTGCCTCCAGCCTTCTCCTAGCTGCATGGGTGATGAATGGTGCAGCGACGAGAAGGCTGGAGGCAGTGGAGATGTCATGTCTGAGGGCAATGTGTGGTGTGAATATAATGCAGAGAATTCGTAGTTTGGAAGTTAGGAGGAGGTGCGGGATTACCAAAACTGTTGTCCAGAGGACTGAGGAAGGGTTGTGGAGGTGGTTCGGACATGTAGAGAGAATGGAGCGAAACAGAGTGACTTCAAGAGTGTATCAGTCTGTAGTGGAAGGAAGGCGGGGTAGGGGTCGGCCTAGGAAAGGTTGGAGGGAGGGGGTAAAGGAGGTTTCGTGTGCGAGGGGCTTGGACTTCCAGCAGGCATGCGTGAGCGTGTTTGATAGGAGTGAATGGAGACAAATGGTTTTTAATACTTGACGTGCTGTTGGAGTGTGAGCAAAGTAACATTTATGAAGGGGTTCAGGGAAACCGGCAGGCCGGACTTGAGTCCTGGAGATGGGAAGTACAGTGCCTGCACTCTGAAGGAGGGGTGTAAATGTTGCAGTTTAAAAACTGTAGTGTAAAGCACCCTTCTGGCAAGACAGTGATGGAGTGAATGATGGTGAAAGTTTTTCTTTTTCGCGCCACCCTGCCTTGGTTCTGCATGCTCCAGTATGGGTCAGACGTACACTGTGTACAGTGTCTTCAATGATTCCTGTCTTAAGTGTCAAAACGCTATTCTTAGGTTTACCAGGTGCACATCAAGCAGTTATTTACTTGATGTGCGCCTCAGGAGATATGCTTGGTATGATACTCACCCTAAGATCCTTTTCTTTGAGAGAAGTTTTGCAGCCTTTGGTTCCGTAGCATGTACTTCGTCTGCGGTCTTCTTTGACCTTCCCAATTTGACTGGGATAAACTAGAAGAGCCATTTGTTGGACTAGGTGTGCAGCCGGTCAAGATCCCTTTGTAGTCCTACCTGATCCCCGTCTGCTTGAATACTCAAGACGTCGGCTGGAAACAGGGATACATCAGAATCTGTCTCTTCCTTCGTGTCATTCACATATACCAGCAAATGCACTGGCCCTAGGACTGACCCTTGTGAAACCCGGCTCGCCACAGGCGCCCACTCTAATACTCATCACGCATCATCACTCGTTGTTTCCTTCCTGTAAAGTATTCTCTGATTCATTTCAGTGACTTTCCTGTTATTCCCGCCTCCTCCTCTAGCTTTCGTACTAATTGATATCTTGTGCGGGACTGTGTCGATAACCTTACAGCACAAGAAAATGCAATCTTTCCAACCCATTTTTCCTGCCTTACTGCTGTCACCTTGTCGAAAAACTCCAGTAGGTTTGTGACACAGGATTTTCCTTCCTGATCTTCATCTCCATGACTTTGCATGCTATTCATGTCAGTTACATTAGTCTATAGTTGTATACTCCATATTTGTCCCCTTTCTTAAAAATTGGGACTACATTTACTGTCTTCCACACCTCAAGTGGTTGCCCTGTTTCGATAAATGTGTTGAAGATTGTTGTTAGTGGCACACAGTGTCTCTGCTCCCTCTCGCAAGACCCTGCCTTTGAGGTATTTAGTTCAATGAGCTGCCTCTTCACTTGCTCCTCTCTTATATTTAGTGTGTCCAGCACTTGTTAGTGTGCCACCTCTTTCTGAGTTGCTGGAGTCCTTTCTGTCTCCACTGTGAATACTTCTTTAAATCTCGTGTTGAGCTCTTCACATACCTCTTGGTCGTTTCTTGTGATCTCCCCTCCTTCCCGCTGCAGCATGATTACCTAGTCCTTGACTGTTGTTTTCCTCCCGATGTGGCTGTACAAGATCTTTGGGTAGGATTTGGCTTTCGATGCTGCATCGTTCTCGTATTGCCGCTGAGCCTCCATCCTTATCCATGCATATTCTTTTCTGTTCTATGTTTTTTCCATTCTCTAGCGCACTTAGTTTTAGCGTGAACCAAGGGGTCGTTCTGGTCTTCCCATTGTTTCTGTTGCCTTTGGATACGAACCTCTTCTCTGCCTCCTTGCATTTTGTGGTCACGTATTCCATCATTTCATTTACTGTTTTTCCCACCAGTTTTCTTTCCAACTGAGCCTCATGCAAGATATTCCTTATTCCTGTGTAGTCCTCTCTTTCATAGTTTGGCTTCTCCCGTCCTACTCTTACTCCTTCAATGTGTGTGTGTGTGTGTGTGTATGTGTGTGTGTGTGTGTGTGTGTGTGTGTGTGTGTGTGTGTGTGGGTGGGTGGGTGGGGGTGTTGGTGTAGAAACACATTTTGGGGTCCATGGTTTCCATATATAAACACAAAGTAACACATACATTAGGGACCATGTCCGACGTAATGGAAGTTTGCTTCAGGCGTCTTGTCGATAGTTTAGTGGAAATGTGATATTCGATACCCAGGTGAGAGAAGTGTAGAGAGAGAGAGAGAGAGAGAGAGAGACCGTGAGGGGAAACTTAAAAAATCAGTTATATAGTTGTACAGAAAATACTTCTGTAAATTCTCAGCTTTAATTTTACAGCCCGTATGTGTAAAAAAGAACTCAAGTACTGAGGGGAGATCCTGAGAGAACTAAGGGGAGATAATGTAAATATTAGAATACTGCAACAATAAAAAAGATAATGAAGCAGGGATTAACCAGAGGGTAAGAGGGAGAGGGGAGGAGAGAGAGCAACCGTTGGTGACCCAACGTCATGCAGTATTATTACTCAAAGTGCGTTGCTATTGTTCAAAGATGATTCTGTTAGCGTACTCATATGTACTTAACACTATATGGATGCAGGTATCGAGTCTCAGCTCCTGACCCCGCCTCATCGTGGGCTGCTACTGCTACTGGGTTCTCCTGGATTCCTGTAGAATCTACCTGGAGGGTGTTACGGGGGTCAACGCCCCCGCGACCCAGTCCTTGACCAGGCTTTGATAGCTTTATTAAATGTTTTCTTATTGCTGAGTATGAATCTTGCCTACCATCCAGGTTGTAAACTTTCCGATCACTTAAAGTTCGACAAGACATGACAGAACAAGACAAGACAAGAAAGTTTGGGTAAGACCATTGTGGGGTGAGTGAGGATGTGGAGATAGGGGAAGAGTAGATTGGTGAAAAGAAGATTTTGAGTAGAAGAGATAGTGCCAGGGCTCAACCCAGTAGCTAGGAGCTCGTGGGGTGGACTGGACAAGCAGAAGGAGCAGTCTGAGGACGAGAATGCATCGTTCACAGTTGGTGGAAGTCTTGATTCTTGGGTAGCTTGCAGCAGGCTTGATCGAAGGAGGAGACGCAGGTTGGGCCAAGAGACGCAGCTCAGTTGTTATTTAGCGTCGAGCATTTGAGGAAGAGCCGTTCTCAAATTTCTTGAAATTAATTCTGGAAAAGTGGTGCAGTTTTGTTTTATTACCAAAAGTAAAACGGAGTGGCTTTGATGAACTCCAGAACTCGGGTAACAGTGAAATGGTGTGGAGTCTTACAAACGAATTTAGCAGACCCAGCACAGAGCCCTACAGTACTGTGCAGGTTATGGTGTCCTCATTCGAAGGAGTTGTATAGAAAGTCAGGTTGTCGTAAGTAGGTGAGCTGTTGAAGGAGTCATCAACATCTTCCTCCTCTTCCTCAGAAGGGGATACAGAGGGCGAGTCTACGATGGTGCTAGCTGATTGGTCCATTGCAGTAGTGGTGGAAGTCGATAGTGGCCTCTCATTGGTGGGATTTGGAGGAGTCTCGTCACATGAAGGCGGTGGTGGTGGTGTGGAAACACTGACATTATTAGGGGCGGTTTTGAGTATGGCTGAAGAAGGTGAGGAAGCAGGGAAAGTAAACTTTGGCATGTTCTACTACCATGATTAATGTGAGCATCACTACCATGATCAATGTAAACATCTAAACCACGATCATTGTGAACATCACTATCATGATCAATATGAATATCACTACTGTGATTAATGTGATCATCAATAAAATGATCAATATGAACATCACTACCATGATGAATGTAAATGTTACTACCATGTTCAGTGTGTGCATCACTACCATGATCAGTGTAAACATCTGTACCATGATCAATGTGAACATCACTACCATGATCAATATAAACATCACTACAGTGATCAACGTGAATATCACTACCATTTTTAATATGTGCATCGCTACCATGATCAACGTGAATATCATTACCATGATCAATATGTACATCACTACCATGATCAATGTAAATATCACTACCATGGTCAATGTGAATACCACTACCATGATCAATGTAAATATCACTACCATGGTCAATGTGAATACCACTACCATGATCAATGTAAATATCACTACCATGGTCAATGTGAATATCACTACCATGATCAATGTAAACATTACTTCCATGATCAATGTAAACTTCACTACCATTATCAACGTAACATCACTACCATGATCAATGTGTATATCACTACCATGATCTATGTAAACATCACTATCAAGATCAATGTGAATATCACTACCATGTTCGATGTAAACATCACTACCATGATCTTTATGAATATCATTACCATGATCATTGTAATCATCACTACAATGATCCATATGAATATCATTACCATGGTCAATGGAAACTTCACCACCATGATCAAAGTAGTGTCACTACCATGATCAATGTGAATATCACTATCATGATCTATGTAAACATCACTACCATGATCAGTGTGAATGTCACTACCATGATCACTATGAATATCACTACTCTGATTAATATGAACATCTCTACCATGATCAGTATAACCATCACTACCATGATCAATGTGAATATTACTACCATGACCATAATGAACATCACTACCATGATCAATATAAACAACACTACCATGACCAATGTGAATATCACTACCATGATAAATGTAAACATCACTAAGATGATCAATGTGAACATCAATATAATGCTCAATGTAAACATCACTACCATGATCAATGTAAATATCACTACCATGATCATTGTGAATATCACTACCATGATCCATATAAGCACCACTACCATGATCAATCAAACATCGCTACCATTACCATATTCTTCACTACATAAATCATTAATATTATCACTACTGTAATCAGTAGCAAGATCATCACTGGTGATCACCTCTACCATAATCACTAATCATTCATGATCATTTAATTATCATGCCACTAATCATCAATACATAATCTTAACTATAATGATCATTGCCATAATTATTACTGCAATCATTACTACTGTAATAATCACTACCATAATCTATAATCAATAATCACGACAAGTATAATCATCAAAACCCTTAATCACTCTCCAACCATCACTATTAAAATCATCATTACTTTAATAACTACTGCAATCAACACTACTGTAATCATCACTGCTATAAACATTACTATTGTTATCATTACTTTAATCACTACTATACTCATCATTACTGGAATAACTACTGTAATCATCACTACTATAATAATCACTACCACAATCAACACTACTGTAATCATCACTACTATAAACATTACTATTGTTATCATTACTTTAATCACTACTATACTCATCATTACTGGAATAACTACTGTAATCATCACTATTGTAACCATAACTATTATAATCATCACTACTATAATAATCACTACCACAATCAACACTATTATAATAATCACTATCATATTCATCATTACCATAATCATCGCTACCATAATCATCACTACTGAAAACATCAAAACCATACTCATAAATACCGTAATCCATTACAACAATAATCATGTTTACCATAATCATGAGTACCATAATCATCATGTCTGGAATCATCACTGCCATAATCATCGCTAATGCAATCATCGCTACCTTAATCTTGACTACTATAACAATCACTACCATAATCATTACTGCCATATTCATGACTAGTATAATCATCGCTACCATAATCATGACTACTGTAATCATGACTACTGTAATCATCATTTCCATAATCATCATTACCATAATCATCACTTCTAAAATCACCACTACTGTAATCATCACTATTGTAATCACAACTATCATAATCATCGTTACTGAAATCATCACTACTGTAATCATCACTATTGCACTCATCACTGCTGTAATCATCACTACCACAATCATCAGTACTCTAATCATTACTAATGAACTCCATCGTTACAATAATATTCACTATCCTCATCATCTTCACTACAATAATCATCCCTATCCTCATCATCTTCACTACAATAATCAACACTATCCTCATGTTCACTACAATAATCAACACTATCCTCATCATCTTCACTACAATAATCAACACTATCCTCATCTTCACTACAATAATCAACAATATCCTCATGTTCACTACAATAATCAACACTATCCTCAATATCTTCACTAAAATAATCAACACTATCCTCATCTTCACTACAATAATCAACACTATCTTCATCTTCACTACAATAATCAACACTATCTTCATCTTCATTACAATAATCAGCACTATCCTCATCATCTTCACCACAATAATCAACACTATACTCATCATCTTCACTACAATAATCAACACTATCCGAAACATCTTCACTACAATAATCAACACTATCCTCATCATCTTCACCACAATAATCAACACTATCCTCATCATCTTCACTACAATAATCAACACTATCCGAAACATCTTCACTACAATAATCAACACTATCCTCATCATCTTCACCACAATAATCAACACTATCCTCATCATCTTCACTACAATAATCAACACTATCCGAAACATCTTCACTACAATAATCATCACTAACCTCATTATCTTCACTATAATCAACACTATCCTCATTTTCACTACAATAATCATCACTCTCCGAATCATCTTCACTACAATAATCATAACTATCCTCATTATCTTCACTACAATAATCAACACTATCCTCATGTTCGGTACAATAATCAACACTATATTCATTATCTTCACTACAACAATCATCACTATCCTCATCTTCACTATAATAATCAACACTATCTTCATTATCTTCACTACAATAATCATCACTCTCCTCATCTTCACTACAATAATCATCAGTATCCTCATTATCTTCACTGTATTAGTCCCAAACATTGGGATTGGACAAATGTGACACCACCTACGACTGCTGCCCCTCACCTGTCTACGGTTTATAAGCTGCTTCTCCGCATATATGCCGTATTCTATTCAAGATTGATGGACTGACCACATCGACTCAAGGCTGAGGGACTGATTACCTCCTTCTCCTCCTGTTCTTCAAGTTTCTCCTTTGTATGGACTGATGAAGCCACTGTGCGGCGAAACGTTTCCTCAATAAAGATACCCAAGTTAAGAAGTAGCTGACCCGGTGGGCTCTACAGTCTAGCAGCAAGTTAAAAAGAGCCTTCGGCAGAACGTCATTATCTTTCTGGCTTCATAATGTTTTGATCAACACCTGAGTGACTGTCACTTTGAAGTCGATCTAAATCATCCATTATCTCTCAAATTCGCCAAGAGGCAATAAGTGGTAAGATAAAATTGACTGACCTCATTAAGATGAAACTCAAAATTTGGCTTCTTGCACACCAGAGTTAACTTAATGTTGTTAAAACTTAAATCTCAAACATTTAAGGGTTTTTTGACAGTGATTTAATGGTTTTCAAACTGATGTTAGCTATTTTAACTTAGTATAATATTTCATTGTATTAAAGGTGTTACCCTTGTTCATTACCTCCATAGCTTTTATTTAATTTTATCTTTCTACTCTGTAAAAGTGCTCAGTATACATAATAAATACTGTCTTGAAATATAAACAAGGAATACCTTTCAAATTGTGAGAACACAATAATCAATGAACTGATTCCTAATAATGTTTATATTGTACAAACAGGCAGGCCGAAGCAGAGCAACACACACACACACACACACACACACACACACACACGACACAGTTCCTCACAAGAGGTTACTGCAAAAGCTAGAGGATCAGGCACACATGACAGGAAAGGCACTGCAATGGATCAGAGAATATCTGACAGGGAGGCAACAACGAGTCATGGTACGCGACGAGGTGTCAGAGTGGGCGCCTGTGACAAGCGGGGTTCCACAGGGGTCAGTCCTAGGACCTGTGCTGTTCTTGGTATATGTGAACGACATAACGGAAGGGATAGACTCAGAAGTGTCCTTGTTTGCAGATGATACGAAGTTAATGAGAAGAATCAAATCGGATGAGGATCAGGCAGGACTACAAAGAGACCTGGACAGGCTACAAGCCTGGTCCAGCATCTGGCTCCTTGATTTTAACCCTGCCAAATGCAAAGTCATGAAGATTGGGGAAGGGCAAAGAAGACCGCAGACACAATATAGTTTAGATGGCCAAAGACTGCAAATCTCACTCAAGGAAAAAGATCTGGGGGTGAGTATAACACCTAGCATATCTCCTGAGGCGCATATCAATCAGATAACTGCTGCAGCATACGGGCGCCTGGCAAACCTACGGATAGCGTTCCGATACCTCAGTAAGGATTCGTTTAAGACTCTGTATACCATTTACGTCAGGCCCATACTGGAATATGCAGCACCAGTTGGGATTCCACACCTAGTCAAGCACGTCAAGAAATTAGAGAAAGTGCAAAGGTTTGCAACAAGACTAGTCCCAGAGCTACGGGGATTGTCCTACGAAGAAAGGTTGAGGGAAATCGGCCTGACGACACTGGAGGACAGGAGGGTCAGGGGAGACATGATAACGACATATAAAATACTGCGCGGAATAGACAAGGTGGACAAAGACGGGATGTTCCAGAGAAAGGACACAGACACAAGAGGTCACAATTGGAAGTTGAAGACTCAGATGAATCAAAGGGATGTTAGGAAGTATTTCTTCAGTCATAGAGTAGTGAGGCCGTGGAATAGCCTAGAAAGTGACGTAGTGGAGGCGGGAACCATACATAGTTTTAAGGCGAGGTATGATAGAGCTCATGGGGCAGGGAGAGAGAGGACCTAGTAGCAATCAGCGAAGAGGCGGGGCCAGGAGCTGTGAATCGACCCCTGCAACCACAAATAGGTGAGTACAAATAGGTGAGTACACACACACACACACACACACACAATGACACAATGTACATATTGTATGTCATGCCCATTTTGGAGTATGCAGCCCACACCTGGTGAAACATATTAAAAAATTAGAGAAAGTGCAAAACTTTGCAACAAGACTAGTCCCAGAGCTAAGGGGCATGTTCTCTGATGAGAGGTTAATGAAGCTGAACCTAACGACACTGGAAAACAGGAGGAATAGCAGGGACATGATATCGTCGTATAAAATACTGATAGGAATTGACAAGGTGGTCAAGGGCAGAATGTTTCAGAAAAGGGACACAGGAACAAGGGGACAAAACGGAAATCTGAAAACTCAAATGAGTCATGAGGATGTTAGGCAGTACCTCTTCAGTCTTAGAGTCATAAGGAAGTGGAACAGCATGGAGTAGTGAAGACAGAATCCATATATAGCTTTAAGAAGAGGTACTATATGGCTCTTAGAGCAGAGAGAGAGAGTCGACCTAGTAATGATTTAGTAATGCCAGGAGCAATGACTTGACCCCTGCAGCCACATATAGGTGAATATCCACCACTCACTCACACGCGCACACACACACACACACACACACACACACACACACACACACACACACACACACACACACACACACACACACACACACACACACACACACACACACACACACACACACACACACACACACACACACACACACACACACACACACACACACACACACACACACACACACACACGAAAAGAATGGTGGAGCTTCTAGAAAGAAATAGACTAAGAGAAGGGAAATCCTGCATCACAAACCTATTGGAGTTCTATGACAAGGTAACGGAGGTAAGACAGGAGCGAGTGAGATGGGCAGACTGCATCTTCTTGAACTGTAAAAAGGATTTCGACACAGTGCTACAGAAGATGAAAATCTATGAGCAGGCAGGAATATAAGGGAAAGTACTGCAATGGATCAGGGAATACTTAACAGTAAGGAAACAACGCGTGTCGTTATGAGACAATGTGTCAGAGTGGGTACATGTGTCGAGTGGGGTTCCACAAAGGTAAGCTCTGGATCCAGTGCTGTTTCTTGTATTTGTGAATGACATAATGGAAGGGACTGAGTTGGGGGTGTCCCTTGTTTGTAGATGATGTGAAACTAATAAGGAGAATACAAGTCGATGAGGATGAGGTTAGCCTACAGGGGAATCTGGACAGGCTGCAAGCCTGGTCCGACAAATGCCTCCTGGAGTTTAACCTCAGAAAGTGCAAAATTATGACGCCTGGGGAAGGACAAAAGAGACCGCGGAATGAGTACAGCCAAAGAGGTCAGAGGCTGCAAAACTCACTCAAGAAAAAGGATCTTGGGAATAAGAATCATATCGAGCATATATCTTCAGATGTACATCAACCAAATATCTGCTGCAGCATACGGGTGCCTTGTATACCTAAGAATAGAGTTTCGACATCTAGGTCAGGAGTCATTCACGACACTATACCCTGTGTATGTCAGGCCCATATTCGAGTATGCAGAACGGGTATGGAACCCACACCTGGTTAAAATGCGTCCGGAATTTGGAGAAAGTGCATAAGTCTGCAACAAAACTAGTCCCGGAGCTAAGAGGTATGTCTTATGAGGAGAGATTAAAGGAGTTCAGTCTGATGACACTAGAGGATAAGAAGGAAAGGGAGGACATGACAACGACGTATAAAATACTGAGAGGAACTGACAAAGTATACAGGGCTGGAATGTTTCAGAGATGGGAAACAGGAACAAGGGGGCAACAACTGGTTGTAGGAAACTTAGATGAGCCATAGGGATGTTAGGAAGTATTTCTTTTACCTTAGAGTTGTCAGGAAGTGGAATAATTTGGATTGTGAAGTAGTGGAGGCAAGATCCATACATTATTTTAAGAAGGGGTGCAATTAGGCTCTTGCAGCGGGGAGAGAATGATCTAATAGCGACTGGCGAAGAGGAGGGGCCAGGAGCTGTGACTCGAGGGACGGGGTAAAGGAGGTTCAGTGAGCGAGGGGCTTGGACTTCCAGCAAGCGTGCGAGAGCGTGTTAGATAGCAGTGAATTGAGACGAATGGTTTTTGGGACCTGACGAGCTGTTGGAGTGTGAGCAGGGTAATATTTTGTGAAAGGATTCAGGGAAACCGCTTAGCCGGACTTGAGTTCTGGAAATGGGAAGTACAATGCCTGCACTTTAAAGGAGGGCTTGGGATATCGGCTGTCGTATCTGAGTGCCTCTGCAAAGACAGTAATTATATATGAGATATGACGGAAAAGTAATTGTATCTGTAATTGTTATTGACCTTGAATTATGTAACTACTCTTAACCTGGTAGGAAATCTGCCGGATGGACTTTGTATTCCAGGAAAAGAAGATGGAAGGGTGAGTCATGGATCATAACATAACAACACAGGTAACTTCTCCCCTCCAAAAAAAGTGGCCATAAGTCCAGACTTTCAGTATGAGATAATTATAAAGGTCCAGACAACTGCTCGACGATGTAATGATAGAGAACCAGGTGACTCCTTGCCTCAAGAAAGGTAATCCTCGGTATCGTAATCACAGAGTCCATAACGGCATTCTTAAGCACGGTGTTTTTCATGTCACTTTTTATGCCATGAGTAAGGCTACTATTGGATTATGCAGCACCGGTATGGAACACACACACTTAAGTATATCAAAAAACCTGAGAAAGTCATGAAGCTAAGGGGTATGTGCACTTATGAGAGAGAAAGGGAGCTAAACCTGATGAGATAAGAGCTAAGAAGGTAGAGGGCCGATATATTAACAACGTACAAAATACTGAATGATAGGAGGGCAGGGACAGGTTGTTAGAGAGACGGAAAACAGGAATACGAAGGCATAGCTGGAAGGTGAAAACTCAGAAAAGTCCTGTAGACATCGCCCTGTGCTTGTTTACAGTCTCCCTACGATCCCTGCTGGGGAGGAAAACCTTTACCTTCACTGTCATCTTTCACAGTGAACTGCTATAATCGTGGTAAGATAAAACCTTGCAGTGGAACTGTGAAAGACTCCTCAAAATTTGCACTTGCAGCTACCGTTAGGGGCGGTTTGCAAGTGAAGTTTAACATTATTCTGACGCTCCATTGTCGTGTGCAACGACAGTGGAGCGTCAGAATAATGTGGATGGGCTAAATTGAGATGACCTGACAATGGGACAAGTAGCTGGTGTTGGTTGCCAATATGACATTTTTCAGAGCATAGTTCTAGCTGCCCAGACAACTTTTGTTCCGAGTAGGGAAATTAAATCTAACAAAAATGGTCCCAAATGGATGAACAATAGATAAAACATATCATTGGTCAAAAGAGAGGCATTTTTAGACGTATCAAAAGAGGGGATGGGCAGTTAAGAAATCAATATATACAATTAAAGATAGAAATAAAAAAAGGAATAAAAAAAGCAAAAAGGGATTATGAAGCTAAGGTCGCAAGGGACGCGAAGACTAACCCAAAAGAGTTCTTTTAGGAATGCAAAAGTAAGATTAGGGACGAGACAGGTCCACTCAGGTCAGATCACTGAAAGTGATAAGGATATGAGTGAACTTTTCAATTTTTACTTCCTCTCAGTTTTTCCTTAGGAAGATACTAGCGAAACTCCAGAAATAAAAAATGATGTAGAACAGGACGATAATAAACTATGCATGATTGCAGTAACTAGTGACATTGTCCTCAGACAAATAGAGAAATTAAAACCTAACAAATTCCCAGGCCCTGACGAACTGTTTGCAAGGATGTTAAAGGAATGTAAAGAGGAACTTAGCATACCTTTGGCTAATCTTTTTAACATATCACTACAAACTGGCATAGTGCCTGATAAGTGGAAAATGACAAATGTAATACCTATTTACAAGGCAGGTGACAGGTCCTTAGCTTCGAAATATAGACCAATAAGCCTTACCTCCATAGTGGGAAAATTTATGGAATTAATAATTGGCGAGGCAATTCGTAGCCATCTTGAAGAGGCATAAATTGATAAATGAATTTCAACACGGTTTTACTAAGGGGCGTTCCTGTCTTACGAATTTATTAACTTTTTTCACTAAGGTGTTTGAGGAGGTAGATCATGATATTATGTATATGGACTTCAGTAAGGCTATCGATAGAGTTCCACAACAAAGGCTTTCGAGGAAACTTAAGGCACACGGAATAGGAGGAGAAATTTTTTCCTGGGTACAGGCATGGCTGACAAATAAGCAGCAAAGAGTTTGCATAAATGGGGAAAAATCAGAATGGGGACACGTCACAAGTGGTGTTCCACAGGGGTCAGTGTTGGGCCCCCTTGCTGTTCACAATCTACATAAACGACATAGATGAGGGAATAAGTAGCTACATAAGCAAATTTGCTGATGACACCAAAATAGGCCGTCCAATTCATTCTATTGAGGACACTAGTGCACTTCAGGATGATTTGAATAAACTGATGGAGTGGTCGTAGAAGTGGCAGATGCAGTTTAATATAGACAAATGAAAAGTTCTAAATGTTGGACAGGACAATAGCCATGCCACATACAAACTAAATAATGTAGATCTTAATACTACTGATTGCGAAAAGGATTTAGGAGTTCTGGTTAGCAGTAATCTGAAACCAAGACAACAGTGCATAAGTGTTCGCAATAAAGCTAACAGAATCCTTGGCTTCATGTCAAGAAGTATAAATAATAGAAGTCCTAAGGTACTCCTTTAAAAATTGGCTTTTTATCTCATCCCCTGCATGCATCAGCCTTACTAGAGATTTTAACAATCCAAGGAATTCGCAAGAGCAGGCGAAATATACATAAACACTGATCTCTGGCTGAAGGAGACTCGAACCTACGAACCTTGCATGCAGGGGATGAGATGAAAAGCTGTAAGCCTTCTCCCTGAAAACTGGCTGCTTTGAATCAAAACGTCTGGCGCAAGCTGGACGGCAAGGTATTGGTCCAGTGTGGTGAGAATGATAAGGCACTGCGTACCTTGTTCCAAGGTTCGTAGGTTTGAGTCTCCTTCAGCCAGAGATCAGTGTTTATATATATATATATATATATATATATATATATATATATATATATATATATATATATATATATATATATATATATATATATATATGTCGTGCCGAATAGGCAGAACTTGCGATCTTGGCTTAAATAGCAACGCTCATCTTGCCATATCAGACGAGTGAAAATTTGTGTATGCAATAATTTCGCCAAAATCATTCTGAACCTAACGAAAAAAATATATTTCACTGTTTGATTGGTATTAAATTATTGTATACAAATCTAAAATATATTTAGTTGGGTTAGGCTAAAATAAATTACTCTTGATAAAATAAGGTTAGGTAAGTTTTCAAAGATACTTTTGGTGCAAAATTCAAAATTTTTACATTAACATTAATGAAAAAATATATCTTTAAACGTATAAGAGAAATTTTTTGAAAGGACTTAATTTTAAATGAGTTCTTGCTAATTGACCAGTTTTACATATTCGGCACGACTTATATATATATATATATATATATATATATATATATATATATATAAAATATATATATATATATATATATATATATGTATATATATATATATATATATATATATATATATCTATATATATATATATATATATATATATATATATATATATATATATATATATATATATATATATATATGCAATAAGATCACAGTAAACAGGTGATTTCAGAATATGCAAAACAACCACTCTGAAAGAATAGAGAAATTCCAAGCGCTTTCGTGACTACTCACTTTATCAAGGAACTATGAAAGTAAAGCATCCAAGGAAGCTATATAAGGGGTCTGGCCGGCACCTCACTATCAGATCCCACAACGGTTAAACACCTGACGCGCGCCGACCCGACAATAATATGGATATTTCCTTTGGTTTATATAAATTAGATTCATTTATAATTAATAGAATTTGGGAAGAATTTAATAATACACTGGACAAATAATTTTTAAATTTTCTTGGGTAGAATAGTTTGTGGGATGAGTTGTGCAAAGGACCTATCCAAGATGGGTCGGCGCGCGTCAGGTGTTTAACCGTTGTGGGATCTAATAGTGAGGTGCTGGCCAGACCACTTATATAGCTTCCTTCGATGCTTTACTTTCATAGTTCCTTGATAATGTGAGTAGTCACGAAAGCGCTTGGAATTTCTCTATTCTTTCAGAGTGGTTGTTTTGCATATATATATATATATATATATATATATATATATATATATATATATATATATATATATATATATATATATATATATATATATATATATATATATATATATATATATATATATATATATATATATATATGCATATATATATATATATATATATATATATATATATATATATATATATATATATATATATATATATATATATATATATATATGTGTACATATATATATATATATATATATGTATATATATAAATGTATATATACACAGGTATATATATATGTATATGCATATATATATATATATATATATATATATATATATATATATATATATATATATATATATATATATATTTATATATACACATCTATATATTTATTTATATCTATATATATATATATATATATATATATATATATATATATATATATATATATATATATATATAATATATATATATATATATATATATATATATATATATATATATATATGTATATATATATATATATATATGTATATATATATATATTAAACTTTTGTTTAATAAATGTATGAAAAAGGGGAAGGTACCTAGGGATTGGCGAAGAGCATGTATAGTCCCTTTATATAAAGGGAAACGGGACAAAAGAGATTGTAAAAATTATAGAGGAATAAGTTTATTGAGTATACCAGGAAAAGTTGGTTTAGAAAGACACGTAAGCAAACACTATAACATATTTATTAGAAAACGTTTCGGTCCTGGGACCTTGATCACTTCTAACATACAGAGGTAGAAAGACATTATATATATATAGGCGGAGAGTGAGATGTGACGCACGTGACCTGAGGAATGTCATAAGAACATAAGAATGGAGGAACACTGTAGAAGGCCTACTGGCCCATGCGAGGCAGGTCCTTATCAAAACAACCTCTGTCTATGATGAGGACCAGTAGACGATGAAATCATGTGACTCCTGTGTTGTTGGGTTGGTGCTGCTTAAGTATCATGTATGCCAATGTTTTTGAAATTTTGTAGTTTCCAGTGTTGCGTTCTATAGTGTCGGTGACGGTGATTAGTGAGGCTTCTAGGCACCGTCGGCGTCTGAGGTCTGGTTCGGTGAGAACGAGTTGTGCCTCGTTCCAGTTCATCAAATGCCCCGTTGAGTCTCTGTGGAGGACACAGGCGTACCTTACATCGTCTCTGTTAGAGGCCTCTAACAGAGACGATGTAAGGTACGCCTGTGTCCTCCACAGAGACTCAACGGGGCATTTGATGAACTGGAACGAGGCACAACTCGTTCTCACCGAACCAGACCTCAGACGCCGACGGTGCCTAGAAGCCTCACTAATCACCGTCACCGACACTATAGAACGCAACACTGGAAACTACAAAATTTCAAAAACATTGGCATACATGATACTTAAGCAGCACCAACCCAACAACACAGGAGTCACATGATTTCATCGTCTACTGGTCCTCATCATAGACAGAGGTTGTTTTGATAAGGACCTGCCTCGCATGGGCCAGTAGGCCTTCTACAGTGTTCCTCCATTCTTATGTTCTTATGACATTCCTCAGGTCACGTGCGTCACATCTCACTCTCCGCCTATATATATATAATGTCTTTCTACCTCTGTATGTTAGAAGTGATCAAGGTCCCAGGACCGAAACGTTTTCTAATAAATATGTTATAGTGTTTGCTTACGTGTCTTTCTAAACCAACTTGTCGGTATTTATTACCAAGGTTTATATCACCAGGAAAAGTGTATGGTAGGGTTATAATTGAAAGAATTAGAGGTAAGACAGAATGTAGGATTGCGGATGAGCAAGGAGGTTTCAGAGTGGGTAGGGGATGTGTAGATCAAGTGTTTACATTGAAGGATATGTAAACAGTATTTAGATAAAGGTAGGGATGTTTTTATTGCATTTATGGATTTAGAAAAGGCATATGATAGAGTGGATAGGGGAGCAATGTGGCAGATGTTGCAAGTATATAGAATAGGTGGTAAGTTACTAAATGCTGTAAACAGTTTTTATGAGGAGAGTGAGGCTCAGGTTAGGGTGTGTAGAAGAGAGGGAGACTACTTCCTGGTAAAAGTAGGTCTTAGACAGGGATGTGTAATGTCACCATGGTTGTTTAATATATTTATAGATGGGGTTGTAAAACAAGTAAATGCTAGGGTGTTCGGGAGAGGGGTGGGATTAAATTATGGGGAATGAAATTCAAAATGGGAATTAACACAGTTACTTTTTGCTGATGATACTGTGCTTATGGGAGATTCTAAAGAAAAATTGCAAAGGTTAGTGGATGAGTTTGGGAATGTGTGTAAAGGTAGAAAGTTGAAACTGAACGTAGAAAAGAGTAAGGTGATGAGGGTATCAAATGATTTAGATAAAGAAAAATTGGATATCAAATTGGGGAGGAGGAGTATGGAAGAAGTAAATGTTTTCAGATACTTGGGAGTTGACGTGTCGGCGGATGGATTTATGAAGGATGAGGTTAATCATAGAATTGATGAGGGAAAAAAGGTGAGTGGTGCATTGAGGTATATGTGGAGTCAAAAAACGTTATCTATGGAGGAAAAGAGGGAATGTTTGAAAGTATAGTAGTACCAACACTCTTATATGGGTGTGAAGCTTGGGTGGTAAATGCAGCAGCGAGGAGACGGTTGGAGGCAGTGGAGATGTCCTGTCCAAGGGCAATGTGTGGTGTAAATGTTATGCAGAAAATTCGGAGTGTGGAAATTAGGAAAAGGTGTGAAGTTAATAAAAGTATTAGCCAGAGGCCAGAAGAGGGGTTGTTGAGGTGGTTTGGTCATTTAGAGAGAATGGATCAAAGTAGAATGACATGGAAAGTATATAAATCTATAGGGGAAGGAAGGCGAGGTAGGGGTCGTCCTTGAAAGGGTTGGAGGGAGGGGGTTAAGGAGGTTTTGAGGGCAAGGGGCTTGGACTTTCAGCAAGCGTGCGTGAGCGTGTTAGATAGGAGTGAATGGAGAAGAATGGTACTTGGGACCTGACGATCTGTTGGAGTGTAAGCAGGGTAATATTTAGTGAAGGGATTCAGGGAAACCGGTTATTTTCATATAGTCGGACTTGAGCCCAGGAAATGGGAAGTACAATGCCTGCACTTTAAAGGAGGGGTTTGGGATATTGGCAGTTTGGAGGGATATGTTGTGTATCTTTATACGTATATGCTTCTAAACTGTTGTATTCTGAGCACCTCTGCAAAAACAGTGATTATGTGTGAGTGTGGTGAAAGTGTTGAATGATGATGAAAGCCTTTTCCTTTTGGGGATATATATATATATATATATATATATATATATATATATATATATATATATATATATATATATATATATATATATATATATATATATATATATATATATATATATATATATATATATATATATGTCGTGCCGAATATGTAAAACTGGTCAATTAGCAAGAACTCATTTATAATTAAGTCCTTTCTAAAATTTTCTCTTATACGTTTAAAGATATATTTTTTTCATTAATGTTGATGTAAAAATTTATAATTTTGCACCAAAAGGAACTTAGAAAACTTACCTAACCTTATTATAACAAGCGCAATATATTTTAGCCTAACCCAACTAAATATATTTTAGATTTGTTTACAATTATTTAATACTAAACAAACACAGTGAAATTTATTTTTTTCGTTAGGCTCAGAATGATTTTGGCGAAATTATTGCATACACAAATTTTCACTTGTCCTATATGGCAAGAGGAACGTTGCTATTTAAGCCAAGATCACAAGTTCTGCGGTCTTGGCTTAAATAGCCAAGCGCTTGGAATTTCTCTATTCTTTCACAGTGGTTGTTTTGCGTATTCTGAAATCACCTGTTTACTGTGATCTTATTGCATATATATATATATATATATATATATATATATATATATATATATATATATATATATATATATATATATATATATATATATATATATATATATATATATATATATATATATATATATATATATATATATATATATATATATATATATATATATATATATATATATATATATATATATATATATATATATATATATATATATATATATATATATATATATATATATATATATAATATATTAATATATTTATATTATATTATACACACTGGCCGATTCCCACCAAGGCAGGGTGGCCCGAAAAAGAAAAACTTTCACTATCATTCACTCCATCACTGTCTTGCCAGAAGGGTGCTTTACACTACAGTTTTTAAACTGCAACATTAACACCCCTCCTTCAGAGTGCAGGCACTGTACTTCCCATCTCCAGGACTCAAGTCCGGCCTGCCGGTTTCCCTGAACCCCTTCATAAATGTTACTTTGCTCACACTCCAACAGCACGTCAAGTATTAAAAACCATTTGTCTCCATTCACTCCTATCAAACACGCTCACGCATGCCTGCTGGAAGTCCAAGCCCCTTGCACACATAACCTCCTTTACCCCGTCTCTCCAACCTTTCCTAGGCCGACCCTTACCCCGCCTTCCTTCCACTACAGACTGATACACTCTTGAAGTCATTCTGTTTCGCTTCATTCTCTCTACATGTCCAAACCACCTCAACAACCCTTCCTCAGCCCTCTGGACAACAGTTTTGGTAATCCCGCACCTCCTCCTAACTTCCAAACTACGAATTCTCTGCATTATATTCACACCACACATTTGCCCTCAGACATGACATCTCCACTGCCTCCAGCCTTCTCCTCGCTGCAACATTCATCACCCATGCTTCACACCCATATAAGAGCGTTGGTAAAACTATACTCTCATACATTCCCCTCTTTGCCTCCAAGGACAAAGTTCTTTGTCTCTACAGACTCCTAAGTGCACCACTCACTCTTTTCCCATCATCAATTCTATGATTCACCACATCTTTCATAGACCCATCCGCTGACACGTCCACTCCCAAATATCTGAATACATTCACCTCCTCCATACTCTCTCCCTCCAATCTGATATTCAATCTTTCATCACCTAATCTTTTATATATATATATATATATATATATATATATATATATATATATATATATATATATATATATATATATATATATATATATACACACATATGCAAGGAATTCGCGAGAGCATGCGAAATATACACAAACACTGATCTCTGGCTGAAGGAGACTCGAACCTACGAACCTTAGGACAAGGTACGCAGTGCTTTACCAATCTACCCACACTGGACCAATACCTTGGCGTGTAGCATGAGCTACACGTTTGATCCAAGGCAGCCAGCTTTCAGGGAGAAGGCTTACAGCTTTTCATCTCATCCCCTGCATGCATCAGCCTTACTAGAGATTTGAACAATGCAAGGAATTCGAGAGAGCATGCGAAATATACACAAACACTGATCTCTGGCTGAAGGAGACTCGAACCTACGAACCTTAGGACAAGGTACGCAGTGCTTTACCAATCTACCCACACTGGACCAATACCTTGGCGTGTAGCATGAGCTACACGTTTGATCCAAGGCAGCCAGCTTTCAGGGAGAAGGCTTACAGCTTTTCATCTCATCCCCTGCATGCATCAGCCTTGCTAGAGATTTGAACAATGCTAGGAATTCGCGAGAGCATGCGAAATATACACAAACACTGATCTCTGGCTGAAGGAGACTCGAACCTACGAACCTTAGGACAAGGTACGCAGTGCTTTACCAATCTACCCACACTGGACCTATCCCTTGGCGTGTAGATGCAAGGAATTCGCGAGAGCATGCGAAATATACACAAACACTGATCTCTGGCTGAAGGAGACTCGAACCTACGAACCTTAGGACAAGGTACGCAGTGCTTTACCAATCTACCCACACTGGACCAATACCTTGGCGTGTAGCATCCGCTACACGTTTGATCCAAGGCAGCCAGCTTTCAGGGAGAAGGCTTACAGCTTTTCATCTCATCCCCTGCATGCATCAGCCTTACTAGAGATTTGAACAATGCAAGGAATTCGCGAGAGCATGCGAAATATACACAAACACTGATCTCTGGCTGAAGGAGACTCGAACCTACGAACCTTAGGACAAGGTACGCAGTGCTTTACCAATCTACCCACACTGGACCAATACCTTGGCGTGTAGCATGAGCTACACGTTTGATCCAAGGCAGCCAGCTTTCAGGGAGAAGGCTTACAGCTTTTCATCTCATCCCCTGCATGCATCAGCCTTACTAGAGATTTGAACAATGCAAGGAATTCGCGAGAGCATGCGAAATATACACAAACACTGATCTCTGGCTGAAGGAGACTCGAACCTACGAACCTTAGGACAAGGTACGCAGTGCTTTACCAATCTACCCACACTGGACCAATACCTTGGCGTGTAGCATCCGCTACACGCTTGATCCAAGGCAGCCAGCTTTCAGGGAGAAGGCTTACAGCTTTTCATCTCATCCCCTGCATGCATCAGCCTTACTAGAGATTTGAACAATGCAAGGAATTCGCGAGAGCATGCGAAATATACACAAACACTGATCTCTGGCTGAAGGAGACTCGAACCTACGAACCTTAGGACAAGGTACGCAGTGCTTTACCAATCTACCCACACTGGACCTATCCCTTGGCGTGTAGTATGAGTGTTTGTGTATATTTCGCATGCTCTCGCGAATTCCTTGCATTGTTCAAATCTCTAGTAAGGCTAATGCATGCATCTTTGGCCGAAGGGGTCTCGACCCTTGGAACGCAGTGCTTTACCGACCGTACCACACTGGACCAATATCTTAGCGCCCAGCTCACGCTAGACGTTTTTATCCAAGGCAGCCAGCTTCCAGGCAGGTGGCTTACAGCTTTTCATCTCATCCTCTGCATGCATCGACCGACTAAAGATTTTTACAATGCTTAGAATTTGCAAGAACAGGCGAAATATTTACAAACACTTATCTCTGCCTTGGATAAAAACGGCTAGCGTGAGCTGGGCTCCAAGGTATTGGTCCAGTGTGGTACGGTTGGTAAAGCACTGTGTACCTTGTTCCAAGGTTCGTGTCTACTTCGGCCATATATCAGTGTTTGTTAATATTTCGCCTGTTCTTGCGAATTCTAATCATATATATATATATATATATATATATATATATATATATATATATATATATATATATATATATATATATATATATATATATATATATATATATATATATATATATATATATATGCAAAACAACCACTCTGTTTTACACTCAGAAGTTTGGTATGGCAATGGGAAATCCTCTTTCACCTGTTCTTAGTAACCTATACATGGAATTTTTTGAAACAAGGTTGCTTAACACAATCCTCCCTAATAGAGCTAAATGGTTCAGATATGTTGATGATATTTTGTGTCTTATGCCCAAAAATGTAGATATACACCATTTTCTTGGAAAATTAAATAGCTTAGCCCATTCTATAAACTTTACTGTTGAGTTTGAAGAAAATAACTCATTGCCTTTTCTAGATGTTTTAATTATTAAGGGTAATAATGAATTCAAATTTAAAATTTACAGAAAACCTACAAATAACTGTTCCTATGTCCACTATTATTCCTCGCATCAAGATAGAGTCAAACTGTCTGTTTTCTCATCAATGTTTTTGAGAGCTTTACGAATTTGTAGTCCTGAGTTCATAGATGAGGAAATATCCAAAATTTATGAAATAGGTAATGATTTAAAATACCCAAGAAATGTAATTGATAAATCTTTTAAAGTTGCTAGGAACACTTTTTATAATCCAAAAAAGGGCAACCAGCCTTATTCAACTAAAAATATGTTGGTTCTCCCTTACCATGAAAACTTGGTTGATATGCCTTCTCTTCTTAAGACTTTTAATATTAAAGTTGTATTCAAAAATCTTGATACAGTAAAAAAACTTTTGATTAAGAATTCCCCCCAAAATGCTGATGGATGTGTCTATAAGATTCCTTGTAAAATTTGCGATAAAGTTTATAACGGTCAAACTGGTAAAAATCTCGAACTAAGATTAAAACAACATAAATATAGCATTAGAACTGGACAAGATTCCAATGCTCTATTTATTCATGTAAGAGATTTTAACCATCCAATTGATTTTCAAAAAGTTGAGAAAGTAGTATCAAGCAAGTCCATGGTCGACAGGAATATAATTGAATCTTGTTTCATAAAAAGCAGTTTTGACAATAATATGAATATTTCCTTTGGTTTATATAAATTAGATCCATTTATACTTAATAGAATTTGGGTAGAATTTAATAATACACTGGACAAATAAATAGCTTGGGGGTGAGTTTTGCAAAGGACCTGTCCAAGTTGGCTCGCCGCGCGTCACGTGTTTAACCGTTGTGGGATCTGATAGTGAGGTGCTGGCCGGCCCCTTATATAGCTTCCTTGGATGCTGCACTTTCATAGTTCCTTGATAATGTGAGTAGTCACGAAAGCGCTTGGAATTTCTCTATTCTTTCAGAGTGATTGTTTTGCATATTTTGAAAAATCACCTGTTTACTGTGATCTTATTGCATATATATATATATATATATATATATATATATATATATATATATATATATATATATATATATATATATATATATATATATATATATATATATATATATATATAGATATATATATATATATATATATATATATATATATATATATATATATATATATATATATGTATATATATATATATATATATATATATATATATGTAATATATATATATATATATATATATATATATATATATATATATATATATATATATATATATATATATATATATATATGTATGTATGTATATATATATATATATATATATATATATATATATATATATATATATATATATATATATATATATATATATATATATATATATATATATATATATATATGTATATATATATATATATATATGTATATATATATATATATATATATATATATATATATATATATATATATATATATATATATATATATATATATATATATATATATATATATTCATATATATATATGTATATATATATATATGTATATACATATATAAATATATATATATACATATATATATAAATATATATATATACATAATTTATATAATATATATATACATTATTACCCTTAATAATTAAAACATCTAGAAAAGGCAATGAGTTATTTTCTTCGAACTCAACAGTAAAGTTTATAGAATGGGCTAAGCTATTTAATTTTCCAAGAAAATGGTGTATATCTACATTTATATACATATATATACATTTATAGATACGAGAGAGCAAAGTCACTGGATGAACAGCTCCACATTATTTACAGTCGATAAGTCGGTAAAGCATCTTTGTACTCTTTTTTTTTTTTCTTTTTTTTTCTTAAGGCAGGGTTTTACAAGGTTAGGGTAATGGTTCCTAGCATCAGCACATTTGAAAGCATTTTTATTGTCATGTATTGTTAAATATAGAATCACTGCCACCTACAAGCGTATCAACCAAATTTTATTTATACCACACCTATCATACTGTGCACCTGTGTACTGGCAGTGAAATGCCTTCCTTTGAATGGAGTTGGAGACTGACAGCAACCGGCATAATAATAGCCCCAGTTTCACCAGCCAATGTGTTGCGTATCAATTATGGCTACAAAACGGGATATGGAAGATCTTATGGGAGACGAGGAAGGTTAAACTGCTCAGTTATGTACACTCACTGTTACGTACTTACAAGCTCCTACATCCCAAATGATTCAGATGTATCTGCGGTACTTGAAAATGTAACGGTTCTTAAGTAACCCGTGTAAAGTGTTAGGAAACACAAACATTATACACTTGACAGGATTGCTCTCGAAACTACCTGGCATCATGAGCATTGTTGTTTAAGATTGTGTACAATAGACTCTACTAAACAGCTGTCTAGCTAGTATTACCCATAAGTAGAATTATATACTTTATTATTTTTCTCGAGTACCCCAGAGGAGTACATTTAAACGGACAATGAGCACATTCAATTCCTTTTTATTAATTAAAAAGGTTATACAGAATAATAGCAATCCATATACATATATAGTATCCATTGAGAAAGGTATTTTCTAAAGTCACATGACCTGTTCTAAGCGTCTAAAAAAAGCTTGGGGCTGGCTATTATATCTTCTAATTTCATAATACTTGACCTCTCTAAAAACTCTCCTACCTCATATGGGGAGTAAGGGAGGAAGCACCACTGACCCGCCTTCACCCCACTTCAAGAAGAGGTCAACGTTAGCCATCACTTTTATCAAATAACTCGACCGGGATAACTCCAGATTTGGAAGAAGCACTTTCTAACGCTTCATAAACTATCTTCTCAGCAAACGACTTCTTGCTATCAATCATCACGTTATTGATAAATTTCGCAATCCCTAAGTGACCATATTTTGCATCGTAACGTAGAAGAAAAGCGGTGACGGTTTTCCTCTACGTTGCATACCTCAACCCCTTATTATTTGAGCTTCCTAGAGTTATATTTTGATCTCCCTTGTTTACCACTCTGAACTCCTTGAGTGTAGAGAGTACCATCGACGACATGATACCTCACACCAGGTAAACTTTTTACACGCGTCTTCCCCTCCTGTAAATTATGCTTTTTCCCTGGAATATAAGAAAAAACATTCATAACCATTCGTCATCCTGATGCTACAGACTTGACACACCACAACTGCAGCGCTACACAGCTCTCACATTGTCCCTTAATATTTTATCTGTCCTAATATTAAATATTAAATGATTGCCAATCTGAATTTTGGACTCCTAACGCGCTGTTATTATTTTATTTCCAAAAATATCACAATGACAAAAAATGTATCGCTGGTTGAGCCATTTCTTTTGTCTTACGATCATCAGTCACATTATTTAGGAAACGAAAATAAGCCAAATCAATCCAGCATCGTGGACAAAAACAAGATATTTATTCATTTTGAAACTAGGGGCTTTATTAGATTTAATATTCCTTCCCAAACAATAAGCGACTCCGAACCTGGATTAAATATATATAGTGAAGACCTTGACAGAAATATATCACATCAATCTTCAAAAACTTAGCAAAATAATGCAATTTACTACTGATCCAGTTCATACAGTTCCATATTTTTGCATTTGTTGGAAAGTTAGTACATTATCAAGCTCATCTGGTTATTTTCTTTTTACTTTTTTAGACCTAATAAATTTAACTTTTCCAACAAGTTACTCATATCTATTTAATACAGAAATCACACTTTTTATTATATTAAAATTTCCTGATTTGAAGAAAGCAACAAAGAATATAACAATGACAAGCAACAATATCGAAGCCAATACAGTGGTTTTCAATATATGACGAATGAAAAGGAACATACTCACCCCGTCCACAAATCAGTATCTTCTACAACTTTCATACTTAAATTACAAATACAGCACCGGTATGAAAATCTATACCCGTAGAAATTCCATCATTAGCAACAATAACCAGAGGAAGCTCATTTTCCCCGAGATCCTCATTATTGACACAGTAAAGTGCTGACATGGTCTCTACTATCACCAAATCAACTGTAAGTTCAGAACAGATCTTACCAAGAACAGCTGGTAATAAAAGTTCTATCTCAGTTATTCTCCCTTCCCCACGTCCTATCCTACACTCGGTAATCTTGCATCGAAGTCTTCCCCGGGTCCATGTGTTCCCTATCCTATCCTAACACTTCCAGTCCTACACTTCCTACCCTACACTCAGTAATATTACATATAAATCTTCCCATCCCCTAACTTCCTATCTTACACTCAGTAATATTGCATCTATATCTTCCCAAGGTCCATGTGTCCAGGAGTCCATCTGTGTCCCCTCACATATTCTCCCTTCTCCACTGCCTATCCTACACTCAGTAATCTTACCTTCCCCAGGTTCATCTGTCCAGGAGTCTATCTGTGTCCCCTCAGATACTCTCCCTTCCCCACTGCCTATCTTCCCCACTGCCTATCCTACACTCAGTAATCTTACCTTCCCCAGGTTCATGTGTCCAGGAGTCCATCTGTGTCCCCTCAGATACTCTCCCTTCCCCACTGCCTATCCTACACTCAGTAATCTTACCTTCCCCAGGTTCATGTGTCCAGGACCCCATCTGTGTCCCTTCAGATATTCTCCCTTCCCCACTTCCCATCCTACACTCAGTAGTCTTACCTTCCCCAGGTTCATGTGTCCAGGAGTCCATCTGTGTCCCCTCAGATATTCTCCCTTCTCCATGTCCCATCCTACACTCCAAGAATCCATCCGTGGGCCCCTGGATGTATTCCCTTTCCCTGAAGTTCTGGAAATTCTTTTCGATATCTATGATGCCTCACCCACTCCCACCCCCCTCAACAAGTCCCACCCCAGGTCCATGGATCCAGGTATTCACCCTTCACCACTTCCCTGAGGTCAGCAAGTCTCACCCCAGGTCCGTGGTTCCAGGTATTCAACCTTCACCACTTCCCTGAGGTCAGCAAGTCCCACCCCAGGTCCGTGGTTCCAGGTATTTACCCTTCACCTCTTCCCTGAGGTCAGCAGTCCCACCTCAGGTCCGTGGATCCAGGTATAAACCCTTCACCACTTCCCTGAGGTCAGCAAGTCCCACCCCAGGTCCGTGGTTCCAGGTATTCACCCTTCACCACTTCTCTGAGGTCAGTAAGTCCCACCCCAGGTTCGTGGTTCCAAGTATTAACCCTTCACCACTTCCCTGAGGTCAGCAAGTCCCACCCCAGGTCCGTGGTTCCAGGTATTTACCCTTCACCACTTCCCTGAGGTCAGCAGTCCCACCCCAGGTCAGCAAGTCCCACCCCAGGTCCGTGGATCCATATTTACCCTTCACCACTTCCCTGAGGTCAGCAGTCCCACCTCAGGTGAGGTCAGAGGTCAGCAAGTCCCACCCCAGGTCCGTGGTTCCAGGTATTCACCCTTCACCACTTCCCTGAGGTCAGCAAGTCCCACCCCAGGTTTGTGGTTCCAAGTATTCACCCTTCACCACTTCCCTGAGGTCAGCAAGTCCCACCCCAGGTCCGTGGTTCCAGGTATTAACCCTTCACCACTTCCCTGAGGTCAGCAAGTCCCACCCCAGGTCCGTGGTTCCAGGTATTCACCCTTCACCACTTCCCTGAGGTCAGCAAGTCCCACCCCAGGTCCGTGGTTCCAGGTATTCACCCTTCACCACTTCCCTGAGGTCAGCAAGTCCCACCCCAGGTCCGTGGTTCCAGGTATTCACCCTTCACCACTTCCCTGAGGTCAGCAAGTCCCACCCCAGGTCCGTGGATCCAGGTATTCACCCTTCACCACTTCCCTGAGGTCAGCAAGTCCCACCCCAGGTCCGTGGTTCCAGGTATTAACCCACCCCAGGTTCGTGGTTCCAGGTATTAATCCTTCACC
Organism: Cherax quadricarinatus; assembly: GCF_038502225.1. Classification (NCBI taxonomy): domain Eukaryota; kingdom Metazoa; phylum Arthropoda; class Malacostraca; order Decapoda; family Parastacidae; genus Cherax; species Cherax quadricarinatus. The sequence continues at coordinate 19,333 of NW_027196312.1, read as the reverse complement.
ACTTCCCTAAGGTCAGCAAGTCCCACTCCAGGTCCGTGGATCCAGGTATTCACCCTTCACCACTTCCCTGAGGTCAGCAAGTCCCACCCCAGGTCCGTGGTTCCAGGTATTCACCCTTCACCACTTCCCTGAGGTCAGCAAGTCCCACCCCTGGTCCGTGGATCCAAGTATTCACCCTTCACCACTTCCCTGAGGTCAGCAAGTCCCATCCCAGGTCCGTAGATCCAGGTATTCGCCCTTCACCACTTGCCTGAGGTCAGCAGTTTTAACCAGCCTTGAAGCACTGTCCATACATGATATTACTACGCAAGTGTATTAATATCAGTATACGAAGGTAGATGTTATTACAGAGGAGGACACACAGATAATCTGCGCTCTGTAATAACATCCTCCTGGACAGACTCGAACGTCGACTACCTGAGACAAGAGAGATCTCTATCACAGTTCGTCCACCAAGAACTGGCCACTAGTGAAAATCTGGAACATATGTTTATATTTAATATTGTTCCTATGCCATTTATTAGCGTATTCAATTATTTAGTTATGTAAATGAATCTGTGAACGTTTTTATGTACATAGATTATTGTGGTGTGTGAACGTTTGTGTTCCCTGCATGATAATTGTAATTAATTGTTATCAGTTATCGTTTTTCTTGTTATTGATCTTTATTTCCCTGGTACGCTAAGGTTCACAAGCGCGCACTCTTCTTTACACTCAATTCTGTATTTCCACATACACATCCTACACAATCACACGTACAGACGCACGAATAAAGCAACACACACACACACAAATACACACAATAACATGTATATAAACACAATTTCCCACGCTCACGTACAATACCTAATATCCTAAATCATGTATCACTTACATATGTGCACACATTCTCATGCACATATCTGTGCTGTCTCACACAGCTGTTGAAATTAAATGAAAGGAATTAAAGAAAAAATAAAGAAAATCCTCACTATATGTTTTAATATAATTCTGAACAAGCGGTTTGGAGAAAGTTGTTATATAGTATTTTGCAAATATTCTTAATGAGATATCTGAAGACATAAAAAGTAACAACTGAGAGAATCTTGCGCTAGATATAGCAAAAAAGATTTTTGAATTATCTTATGGTTACTAAGAAATAACCGCAAATAATTATTAAATAATTAGTCTCCCTCACTTTTTAATGTTTTTCGCGACTTCATTTCTCTCACTTTTACTATGTTAAGTAAAACATCCACAATCACAAATATAACAAAAAGTCCAAGGAAAGAAAATAAGATCTACAACCTCTGAGGCTTGATCTCTTTATGAAATGTATTTGTGTGGTGGTTGTTACAACCTGGTCAGTATAACACTGTCTTAATGTTTGTGGTGGTTGTTACAACCTGGTCAGTATAACACTGTCTTAATGTTTGTGGTGGTTGTTACAACCTGGTCAGTATAACACTGTCTTAATGTTTGTGGTGGTTGTTACAACCTGGTCAGTATAACACTGTTTAATGTTACAACCTGGTCAGTATAACACTGTCTTAATGTTTGTGGTGGTTGTTACAACCTGGTCAGTATAACACTGTCTTAATGTTTGTGGTGGTTGTTACAACCTGGTCAGTATAACACTGTCTTAATGTTTGTGGTGGTTGTTACAACCTGGTCAGTATAACACTGTCTTAATGTTTGTGGTGGTTGTTACAACCTGGTCAGTATAACACTGTCTTAATGTTTGTGGTGGTTGTTACAACCTGGTCAGTATAACACTGTCTTAATGTTTGTGGTGGTTGTTACAACCTGGTCAGTATAACACTGTCTTAATGTTTGTGGTGGTTGTTACAACCTGGTCAGTATAACACTGTCTTAATGTTTGTGGTGGTTGTTACAACCTGGTCAGTATAACACTGTCTTAATGTTTGTGGTGGTTGTTACAACCTGGTCAGTATAACACTGTCTTAATGTTTGTAGTGGGTCAGTATAACACTGTCTTAATGTTTGTGGAGGTTGTTACAACCTGGTCAGTATAACACTGTCTTAATGTTTGTGGAGGTTGTTACAACCTGGTCAGTATAACACTGTCTTAATGTTTGTTACAACCTGGTCAGTATAACACTGTCTTAATGTTTGTGGAGGTTGTTACAACCTGGTCAGTATAACACTGTCTTAATGTTTGTGGTGGGTCAGTATAACACTGTTACAACCTGGTCAGTATAACACTGTCTTAATGTTTGTGGTGGTTGTTACAACCTGGTCAGTATAACACTGTCTTAATGTTTGTGGAGGTTGTTACAACCTGGTCAGTATAACACTGTCTTAATGTTTGTGGAGGTTGTTACAACCTGGTCAGTATAACACTGTCTTAATGTTTGTTACAACCTGGTCAGTATAACCAACCTGGTCAGTATAACACTGTCTTAATGTTTGTGGAGGTTGTTACAACCTGGTCAGTATAACACTGTCTTAATGTTTGTGGTGGTTGTTACAACCTGGTCAGTATAACACTGTCTTAATGTTTGTGGTGGTTGTTACAACCTGGTCAGTATAACACTGTCTTAATGTTTGTGGTGGTTGTTACAACCTGGTCAGTATAACACTGTCTTAATGTTTGTGGTGGTTGTTACAACCTGGTCAGTATAACACTGTCTTAATGTTTGTGGTGGTTGTTACAACCTGGTCAGTATAACACTGTCTTAATGTTTGTGGAGGTTGTTACAACCTGGTCAGTATAACACTGTCTCAGTGTCTGTGGTGGGTGATACAACGTGGCCAGTGTAACACTGTCTTAATTAATGTCTTTAATACTGCTGCTGTATCCGTTATTATACTGACCAACTCTTCCATTATTTTACTGTATTAACTGTATTGTTCTTGTATGTTCTTGTGCGGTACTTGTGCACTCCTGTGTTGTTCTATTGTATGTTATTGTACTTTTCTTGTGTGTTACAGTATTACTCTTCTGTGTTACTGTACTGTACTGTTCTTCAGTGTTACTGTACTGTTCTTCAGTGTTACTGTACTGTTCTTCAGTGTTACTGTACTGTTCTTCAGTGTTACTGTACTGTTCTTCAGTGTTACTGTACTGTTCTTCAGTGTTACTGTACTGTTCTTCAGTGTTACTGTACTGTTCTTCAGTGTTACTGTACTGTTCTTCAGTGTTACTGTACTGTTCTTCAGTGTTACTGTACTGTTCTTCAGTGTTACTTCAGTGTTCTTCACTGTACTGTTCTTCAGTGTTACTGTACTGTTCTTCTTCACTGTTCTTCAGTGTTACTGTACTGTTCTTCAGTGTTACTGTACTGTTCTTCAGTTGTACTGTTCTTCAGTGTTACTGTACTGTTCTTCAGTGTTACTGTACTGTTCTTCAGTGTTACTGTACTGTTCTTCAGTGTTACTGTACTGTTCTTCAGTGTTACTGTACTGTTCTTCAGTGTTACTGTACTGTTCTTCAGTGTTACTGTACTGTTCTTCAGTGTTACTGTACTGTTCTTCAGTGTTACTGTACTGTTCTTCAGTGTTACTGTACTGTTCTTCAGTGTTACTGTAGTGTTACTGTACTGTTCTTCAGTGTTACTGTACTGTTCTTCAGTGTTACTGTACTGTTCTTCAGTGTTACTGTACTGTTCTTCAGTGTTACTGTACTGTTCTTCAGTGTTACTGTACTGTTCTTCAGTGTTACTGTACTGTTCTTCAGTGTTACTGTACTGTTCTTCAGTGTTACTGTACTGTTCTTCAGTGTTACTGTACTGTTCTTCAGTGTTACTGTACTGTTCTTCAGTGTTACTGTACTGTTCTTCAGTGTTACTGTACTGTTCTTCAGTGTTACTGTACTGTTCTTCAGTGTTACTGTAGTGTTACTGTACTGTTGTACTGTTCTTCAGTGTTACTGTACTGTTCTTCAGTGTTACTGTACTGTTCTTCAGTGTTACTGTACTGTTCTTCAGTGTTACTGTACTGTTCTTCAGTGTTACTGTACTGTTCTTCAGTGTTACTGTACTGTTCTTCAGTGTTACTGTACTGTTCTTCAGTGTTACTGTACTGTTCTTCAGTGTTACTGTACTGTTCTTCAGTGTTACTGTACTGTTCTTCAGTGTTACTGTACTGTTCTTCAGTGTTACTGTACTGTTCTTCAGTGTTACTGTACTGTTCTTCAGTGTTACTGTACTGTTCTTCAGTGTTACTGTACTGTTCTTCAGTGTTACTGTACTGTTCTTCAGTGTTACTGTACTGTTCTTCAGTGTTACTGTACTGTTCTTCAGTGTTACTGTACTGTTCTTCAGTGTTACTGTACTGTTCTTCAGTGTTACTGTACTGTTCTTCAGTGTTACTGTACTGTTCTTCAGTGTTACTGTACTGTTCTTCAGTGTTACTGTACTGTTCTTCAGTGTTACTGTACTGTTCTTCAGTGTTACTGTACTGTTCTTCAGTGTTACTGTACTGTTCTTCAGTGTTACTGTACTGTTCTTCAGTGTTACTGTACTGTTCTTCAGTGTTACTGTACTGTTCTTCAGTGTTACTGTACTGTTCTTCAGTGTTACTGTACTGTTCTTCAGTGTTACTGTACTGTTCTTCAGTGTTACTGTACTGTTCTTCAGTGTTACTGTACTGTTCTTCAGTTCTTGCATGTTACAATAATTTTATTTTTGTTACTGTACTTATTGTGCATTACTTTGTCTTTCTAGTATGTTGACTTGCTTATTGTATTGCTGACGTCAGCTAAGTATTCCACGCTGTCATTTACATCAAGCACTTTAAACCTTCCCACTGTACCTTTCACAACAATGTCTCTCACAGTGACATTCATGTCACCCCGAACAATTATCTTGCATGACTCAACATTATCTTACATGACTCAACATTATCTTACATGACTCAACATTATCTTACATGACTCAACATTATCTTACATGACTCAACATTACCAACGCATTCACTTAACATCTCCGAGGGGATGTTAAGTGAATGTCTGCACTTATCTCCTCTTATAAAATATTAATACAAATAATACTATTCACAATACATATTAAAAATTAGTAACTCTTGCATAGTAAAGTCGACCATTATGGTAGGCTCTGTCTATTGACAAAAACAGATTTCGGAAATCATTCCTGCAACCTGGTTAGTTCGTCTTACTGTTACTGTAAGTCTTACTGTTACTGTAAGTCTTACTGTTACTGTAAGTCTTACTGTTACTGTAAGTCTTACTGTTACTGTAAGTCTTACTGTTACTGTGAGTCTTCTTGTTACTGTGAGTCTTCTTGTTACTGTGTCCAATACTACTGTTTTATGCAATGATTTGTTACTATAATATACATTTGTAACATTAGCACCTTTGTAACAAAATATTTGTTTGTTGTATATGTAATGGAAGTTTTAAAGGTTTCATGCAGGAGTGATTTTACTGTGTTCTGTAGCTACGGTAGTTTTAGAGGTTTCCTTCCAGCAGGAGTGATTTTACTGTGTTCTGTAGCTACGGTAGTTTTAGAGGTTTCCTTCCAGCAGGAGTGATTTTACTGTGTTCTGTAGCTTAGTTTTAGAGGTTTCCTTCCAGCAGGAGTGAGCTGTTTCCTTCCAGCAGGAGTGATTTTACTGTGTTCTGTAGCTACGGTAGTTTTAGAGGTTTCCTTCCAGCAGGAGTGATTTTACTGTGTTCTGTAGCTACGGTAGTTTTAGAGGTTTCCTTCCAGCAGGAGTGATTTTACTGTGTTCTGTAGCTACGGTAGTTTTAGAGGTTTCCTTCCAGCAGGAGTGATTTTACTGTGTTCTGTAGCTACGGTAGTTTTAGAGGTTTCCTTCCAGCAGGAGTGATTTTACTGTGTTCTGTAGCTACGGTAGTTTTAGAGGTTTCCTTCCAGGGTTTCTGTAGCTACGGTAGGTTTAGAGGTTTCCTTCCAGTGAGTGTTCTGTAGCTACGGTTTTAGAGGTTTCCTTCCAGTGATTTAGTTTTAGAGGTTTCCTTCCAGCAGGAGTGATTTTACTGTGTTCTGTAGCTACGGTAGTTTTAGAGGTTTCCTTCCAGCAGGAGTGATTTTACTGTGTTCTGTAGCTACGGTAGTTTTAGAGGTTTCCTTCCAGCAGGAGTGAAGTCATTATGGGTTCAGTAGGTACGGTCGTTTAATAAGCATTCTTTTAACAGTGAAAGTTTTCTGTTCAATAGATACTTTAATATTAAAGATGGTTTTTGCAACAGATTTCAAAGAATAATTATGTTCCCTATCAAAAAAATGAATATTTACAGCATTTAAAAAGGTCTCCATTGTCAGAGATGTCTTTAATGACAGAAAAAACAGTTACCATCAAAACACAAAATGAAAAATCTTCAAAAAATCTACCAATTCTGGAGAGTTGATCTAGTAACAAAAATAATGTTATCAGAGGATGGTGCAGCAGCCTGGCAACATTAACTTCCATTAATAAATGTAATTTAACCTACAAAGTAGTTTAAGTTGTAAACCTGCGACATTTTATATTGATTTGTAATACAACCTCGGAAACTGTACTAACCCTAAAAGGTGAAGTTGTAAAATAATCAGTGAAAAGAAATATATACAGGAAATATTTATCTGTAGAGTAGTTGAGGAGCAGCGTAAGCTGCTGGAAAGTGAGATAGTGGAGGCAGGAACCATACATAGCCTTAAGAAGAGGTATGATAAAGGTCATGGAGCAGGGAGAGAATGGACATTAATTATGAAGCACAAAAGAAATAAATAATAGAATGCAGATAATTGCAAAATGTTAATTAATCCTTGTAAAACTTATGAAAAATATAAATAAAAAAAAAGTGTTACTGAATATAATTATGAAATAAAATTAATAGGGACAAAACTCGCTTCATCAGCTTGTTGATACTTGTGCAGATACTTGTAGATACTTGTGCAGATACTTGTAGATACTTGTGCAGATACTTGTAGATACTTGTGCAGATACTTGTAGATACTTGTGCAGATACTTGTAGATACTTGTGCAGATACTTGTAGATACTTGAGCAGATACTTGTAGATACTTGAGCAGATACTTGTAGATACTTGAGCAGATACTTGTAGATACTTGAGCAGATACTTGTAGATACTTGAGCAGATACTTGTAGATACTTGAGCAGATACTTGTAGATACTTGAGCAGATACTTGTAGATACTTGAGCAGATACTTGTAGATACTTGAGCAGATACTTGTAGATACTTGAGCAGATACTTGTAGATACTTGAGCAGATACTTGTAGATACTTGAGCAGATACTTGTAGATACTTGAGCAGATACTTGTAGATACTTGTAGATACTTGAGCAGATACTTGTAGATACTTGAGCAGATACTTGTAGATACTTGAGCAGATACTTGTAGATACTTGAGCAGATACTTGTAGATACTTGAGCAGATGCTTGTAGATACTTGAGCAGATACTTGTAGATACTTGAGCAGATACTTGTAGATACTTGAGCAGATACTTGTAGATACTTGAGCAGATACTTGTAGATACTTGAGCAGATACTTGTAGATACTTGAGCAGATACTTGTAGATACTTGAGCAGATACTTGTAGATACTTGTAGATACTTGAGCAGATACTTGTAGATACTTGAGCAGATACTTGTAGATACTTGAGCAGATGCTTGTAGATACTTGAGCAGATACTTGTAGATACTTGAGCAGATACTTGTAGATACTTGAGCAGATACTTGTAGATACTTGAGCAGATACTTGTAGATACTTGAGCAGATGCTTGTAGATACTTGAGCAGATACTTGTAGATACTTGAGCAGATGCTTGTAGATACTTGAGCAGATGCTTGTAGATACTTGAGCAGATACTTGTAGATACTTGAGCAGATACTTGTAGATACTTGAGCAGATGCTTGTAGATACTTGAGCAGATACTTGTAGATACTTGAGGAGATGCTTGTAGATACTTGAGCAGATACTTGTAGATACTTGAGCAGATGCTTGTAGATACTTGAGCAGATACTTGTAGATACTTGAGCAGATACTTGTAGATACTTGAGCAGATACTTGTAGATACTTGAGCAGATACTTGTAGATACTTGAGCAGATACTTGTAGATACTTGAGCAGATACTTGTAGATACTTGAGCAGATGCTTGTAGATACTTGAGCAGATGCTTGTAGATACTTGAGCAGATGCTTGTAGATACTTGAGCAGATGCTTGTAGATACTTGAGCTTGTAGATACTTGTAGATACTTGTAGATAGATGCTTGTAGATACTTGAGCAGATACTTGTAGATACTTGAGCAGATACTTGTAGATACTTGAGCAGATACTTGTAGATACTTGAGCAGATACTTGTAGATACTTGAGCAGATGCTTGTAGATACTTGAGCAGATGCTTATAGATACTTGAGCAGATACTTGTAGATACTTGAGCAGATACTTGTAGATACTTGAGCAGATACTTGTAGATACTTGAGCAGATGCTTGTAGATACTTGAGCAGATACTTGTAGATACTTGAGCAGATAGATACTTGAGCAGATACTTGTAGATACTTGATAGATACTTGTAGATACTTGAGCAGATGCTTGTAGATACTTGAGCAGATGCTTGTAGATACTTGAGCAGATACTTGTAGATACTTGAGCAGATGCTTGTAGATACTTGAGCAGATGCTTGTAGATACTTGAGCAGATGCTTGTAGATACTTGAGCAGATACTTGTAGATACTTGAGCAGATGCTTGTAGATACTTGAGCAGATACTTGTAGATACTTGAGGAGATGCTTGTAGATACTTGAGCAGATACTTGTAGATACTTGAAGAGATGCTTGTAGATTCTTGAGCAGATCTTTGTAGATACTTGAGCACATACTTGTAGATACTTGAGGAGATGCTTGTAGATACTTGAGCAGATGCTTGTAGATACTTGAGCAGATGCTTGTAGATACTTGAGCAGATGCTTGTAGATACTTGAGCAGATACTTGTAGATACTTGAGCAGATACTTGTAGATACTTGAGCAGATGCTTGTAGATACTTGAGCAGATGCTTGTAGATACTTGAGCAGATGCTTGTAGATACTTGAGCAGATGCTTGTAGATACTTGAGCAGATACTTGTAGATACTTGAGCAGATGCTTGTAGATACTTGAGCAGATGCTTGTAGATACTTGAGCAGATGCTTGTAGATACTTGAGCAGATGCTTGTAGATACTTGAGCAGATGCTTGTAGATACTTGAGCAGATGCTTGTAGATACTTGAGCAGATGCTTGTAGATACTTGAGCAGATGCTTGTAGATACTTGAGCAGATGCTTGTAGATACTTGAGCAGATGCTTGTAGATACTTGAGCAGATGCTTGTAGATACTTGAGCAGATGCTTGTAGATACTTGAGCAGATGCTTGTAGATACTTGAGCAGATGCTTGTAGATACTTGAGCAGATGCTTGTAGATACTTGAGCAGATGCTTGTAGATACTTGAGCAGATACTTGTAGATACTTGAGGAGATGCTTGTAGATACTTGAGCAGATGCTTGTAGATACTTGAGCAGATACTTGTAGATACTTGAGCAGATGCTTGTAGATACTTGAGCAGATGCTTGTAGATACTTGAGCAGATGCTTGTAGATACTTGAGCAGATGCTTGTAGATACTTGAGCAGATGCTTGTAGATACTTGAGGAGATGCTTGTAGATACTTGAGCAGATGCTTGTAGATACTTGAGCAGATGCTTGTAGATACTTGAGCAGATGCTTGTAGATACTTGAGCAGATACTTGTAGATACTTGAGCAGATACTTGTAGATACTTGAGCAGATGCTTGTAGATACTTGAGCAGATACTTGTAGATACTTGAGGAGATGCTTGTAGATACTTGAGCAGATGCTTGTAGATACTTGAGCAGATGCTTGTAGATACTTGAGCAGATGCTTGTAGATACTTGAGTGTAGATACTTGAGCAGATGCTTGTAGATACTTGAGCAGATGCTTGTAGATACTTGAGCAGATGCTTGTAGATACTTGAGCAGATGCTTGTAGATACTTGAGCAGATGCTTGTAGATACTTGAGCAGATGCTTGTAGATACTTGAGCAGATGCTTGTAGATACTTGAGGAGATGCTTGTAGATACTTGAGCAGATGCTTGTAGATACTTGAGCAGATGCTTGTAGATACTTGAGCAGATGCTTGTAGATACTTGAGCAGATGCTTGTAGATACTTGAGCAGATGCTTGTAGATACTTGAGCAGATGCTTGTAGATACTTGAGCAGATGCTTGTAGATACTTGAGCAGATGCTTGTAGATACTTGAGCAGATGCTTGTAGATACTTGAGCAGATGCTTGTAGATACTTGAGCAGATACTTGTAGATACTTGAGGAGATGCTTGTAGATACTTGAGCAGATGCTTGTAGATACTTGAGGAGATGCTTGTAGATACTTGAGCAGATGCTTGTAGATACTTGAGCAGATGCTTGTAGATACTTGAGCAGATGCTTGTAGATACTTGAGCAGATACTTGTAGATACTTGAGGAGATGCTTGTAGATACTTGAGGAGATGCTTGTAGATACTTGAGCAGATACTTGTAGATACTTGAGCAGATGCTTGTAGATACTTGAGCAGATGCTTGTAGATACTTGAGCAGATGCTTGTAGATACTTGAGCAGATGCTTGTAGATACTTGAGCAGATGCTTGTAGATACTTGAGGAGATGCTTGTAGATACTTGAGCAGATGCTTGTAGATACTTGAGCAGATGCTTGTAGATACTTGAGCAGATGCTTGTAGATACTTGAGCAGATGCTTGTAGATACTTGAGCAGATGCTTGTAGATACTTGAGCAGATGCTTGTAGATACTTGAGCAGATGCTTGTAGATACTTGAGCAGATGCTTGTAGATACTTGAGCAGATGCTTGTAGATACTTGAGCAGATGCTTGTAGATACTTGAGGAGATGCTTGTAGATACTTGAGCAGATGCTTGTAGATACTTGAGGAGATGCTTGTAGATACTTGAGCAGATGCACGTAGATACTTGAAGAGATGCTTGTAGATACTTGAGCAGATGCTTGTAGATACTTGAGCAGATGCTTGTAGATACTTGAGGAGATGCTTGTAGATACTTGAGGAGATGCTTGTAGATACTTGAGCAGATGCTTGTAGATACTTGAGCAGATGCTTGTAGATACTTGAGCAGATGCTTGTAGATACTTGAGCAGATGCTTGTAGATACTTGAGCAGATGCTTGTAGATACTTGAGCAGATGCTTGTAGATACTTGAGCAGATGCTTGTAGATACTTGAGCAGATGCTTGTAGATACTTGAGCAGATACTTGAGCAGATGCTTGTAGATACTTGAGCAGATGCTTGTAGATACTTGAGGAGATGCTTGTAGATACTTGAGCAGATGCTTGTAGATACTTGAGCAGATGCTTGTAGATACTTGAGGAGATGCTTGTAGATACTTGAGCAGATGCTTGTAGATACTTGAGCAGATACTTGTAGATACTTGAGGAGATGCTTGTAGATACTTGAGCAGATGCTTGTAGATACTTGAGCAGATGCTTGTAGATACTTGAGCAGATGCTTGTAGATACTTGAGGAGATGCTTGTAGATACTTGAGGAGATGCTTGTAGATACTTGAGCAGATGCTTGTAGATACTTGAGCAGATGCTTGTAGATACTTGAGCAGATGCTTGTAGATACTTGAGCAGATGCTTGTAGATACTTGAGCAGATGCTTGTAGATACTTGAGCAGATGCTTGTAGATACTTGAGGAGATGCTTGTAGATACTTGAGCAGATGCTTGTAGATACTTGAGCAGATGCTTGTAGATACTTGAGGAGATGCTTGTAGATACTTGAGCAGATGCTTGTAGATACTTGAGCAGATGCTTGTAGATACTTGAGCAGATGCTTGTAGATACTTGAGGAGATGCTTGTAGATACTTGAGCAGATGCTTGTAGATACTTGAGCAGATGCTTGTAGATACTTGAGGAGATGCTTGTAGATACTTGAGGAGATGCTTGTAGATACTTGAGCAGATGCTTGTAGATACTTGAGCAGATGCTTGTAGATACTTGAGGAGATGCTTGTAGATACTTGAGGAGATGCTTGTAGATACTTGAGCAGATGCTTGTAGATACTTGAGGAGATGCTTGTAGATACTTGAGGAGATGCTTGTAGATACTTGAGCAGATGCTTGTAGATACTTGAGCAGATGCTTGTAGATACTTGAGCAGATACTTGTAGATACTTGAGCAGATGCTTGTAGATACTTGAGCAGATGCTTGTAGATACTTGAGCAGATGCTTGTAGATACTTGAGGAGATACTTGAGCAGATGCTTGTAGATACTTGAGCAGATGCTTGTAGATACTTGAGCAGATGCTTGTAGATACTTGAGCAGATACTTGTAGATACTTGAGCAGATACTTGTAGATACTTGAGCAGATACTTGTAGATACTTGAGGAGATGCTTGTAGATACTTGAGCAGATACTTGTAGATACTTGAGCAGATACTTGTAGATACTTGAGGAGATGCTTGTAGATACTTGAGCAGATGCTTGTAGATACTTGAGCAGATACTTGTAGATACTTGAGCAGATACTTGTAGATACTTGAGCAGATACTTGTAGATACTTGAGCAGATGCTTGTAGATACTTGAGCAGATGCTTGTAGATACTTGAGCAGATGCTTGTAGATACTTGAGCAGATGCTTGTAGATACTTGAGCAGATACTTGTAGATACTTGAGCAGATGCTTGTAGATACTTGAGCAGATGCTTGTAGATACTTGAGCAGATGCTTGTAGATACTTGAGCAGATGCTTGTAGATACTTGAGCAGATGCTTGTAGATACTTGAGCAGATGCTTGTAGATACTTGAGCAGATGCTTGTAGATACTTGAGCAGATGCTTGTAGATACTTGAGCAGATGCTTGTAGATACTTGAGCAGATGCTTGTAGATACTTGAGCAGATGCTTGTAGATACTTGAGGAGATGCTTGTAGATACTTGAGCAGATGCTTGTAGATACTTGAGCAGATGCTTGTAGATACTTGAGCAGATGCTTGTAGATACTTGAGCAGATACTTGTAGATACTTGAGGAGATGCTTGTAGATACTTGAGCAGATGCTTGTAGATACTTGAGCAGATGCTTGTAGATACTTGAGCAGATGCTTGTAGATACTTGAGCAGATGCTTGTAGATACTTGAGCAGATGCTTGTAGATACTTGAGCAGATGCTTGTAGATACTTGAGCAGATGCTTGTAGATACTTGAGCAGATGCTTGTAGATACTTGAGCAGATGCTTGTAGATACTTGAGGAGATGCTTGTAGATACTTGAGGAGATGCTTGTAGATACTTGAGCAGATGCTTGTAGATACTTGAGCAGATGCTTGTAGATACTTGAGGAGATGCTTGTAGATACTTGAGCAGATGCTTGTAGATACTTGAGGAGATGCTTGTAGATACTTGAGCAGATGCTTGTAGATACTTGAGCAGATGCTTGTAGATACTTGAGCAGATGCTTGTAGATACTTGAGCAGATGCTTGTAGATACTTGAGCAGATGCTTGTAGATACTTGAGCAGATGCTTGTAGATACTTGAGCAGATGTTTGTAGATACTTGAGGAGATGCTTGTAGATACTTGAGCAGATGCTTGTAGATACTTGAGCAGATGCTTGTAGATACTTGAGCAGATGCTTGTAGATACTTGAGCAGATGCTTGTAGATACTTGAGCAGATGCTTGTAGATACTTGAGCAGATGCTTGTAGATACTTGAGCAGATACTTGTAGATACTTGAGCAGATGCTTGTAGATACTTGAGCAGATGCTTGTAGATACTTGAGCAGATACTTGTAGATACTTGAGGAGATGCTTGTAGATACTTGAGCAGATGCTTGTAGATACTTGAGCAGATGCTTGTAGATACTTGAGCAGATGCTTGTAGATACTTGAGGAGATGCTTGTAGATACTTGAGCAGATGCTTGTAGATACTTGAGCAGATGCTTGTAGATACTTGAGCAGATACTTGTAGATACTTGAGCAGATGCTTGTAGATACTTGAGCAGATGCTTGTAGATACTTTAGCAGATGCTTGTAGATACTTGAGCAGATGCTTGTAGATACTTGTAGATACTTGAGCAGATACTTGTAGATACTTGAGCAGATACTTGAGGAGATGCTTGTAGATACTTGAGCAGATACTTGTAGATACTTGAGAAGATAGATACTTGAGCTTTGTAGATACTTGAGGAGATGCTTGTAGATACTTGAGCAGATGCTTGTAGATACTTGAGCAGATGCTTGTAGATACTTGAGCAGATGCTTGTAGATACTTGAGCAGATGCTTGTAGATACTTGAGCAGATGCTTGTAGATACTTGAGCAGATGCTTGTAGATACTTGAGCAGATGCTTGTAGATACTTGAGCAGATGCTTGTAGATACTTGAGCAGATGCTTGTAGATACTTGAGCAGATGCTTGTAGATACTTGAGCAGATGCTTGTAGATACTTGAGCAGATGCTTGTAGATACTTGAGCAGATGCTTGTAGATACTTGAGCAGATGCTTGTAGATACTTGAGCAGATGCTTGTAGATACTTGAGCAGATGCTTGTAGATACTTGAGCAGATGCTTGTAGATACTTGAGCAGATGCTTGTAGATACTTGAGCAGATGCTTGTAGATACTTGAGCAGATGCTTGTAGATACTTGAGCAGATGCTTGTAGATACTTGAGGAGATGCTTGTAGATACTTGAGCAGATGCTTGTAGATACTTGAGCAGATGCTTGTAGATACTTGAGGAGATGCTTGTAGATACTTGAGGAGATGCTTGTAGATACTTGAGCAGATGCTTGTAGATACTTGAGGAGATGCTTGTAGATACTTGAGCAGATGCTTGTAGATACTTGAGCAGATGCTTGTAGATACTTGAGGAGATGCTTGTAGATACTTGAGCAGATGCTTGTAGATACTTGAGCAGATGCTTGTAGATACTTGAGGAGATGCTTGTAGATACTTGAGGAGATGCTTGTAGATACTTGAGCAGATGCTTGTAGATACTTGAGGAGATGCTTGTAGATACTTGAGCAGATGCTTGTAGATACTTGAGGAGATGCTTGTAGATACTTGAGCAGATGCTTGTAGATACTTGAGGAGATGCTTGTAGATACTTGAGGAGATGCTTGTAGATACTTGAGGAGATGCTTGTAGATACTTGAGCAGATGCTTGTAGATACTTGAGGAGATGCTTGTAGATACTTGAGGAGATACTCGTAGATACTTGAGGAGATGCTTGTAGATACTTGAGCAGATGCTTGTAGATACTTGAGGAGATGCTTGTAGATACTTGAGGAGATGCTTGTAGATACTTGAGGAGATGCTTGTAGATACTTGAGGAGATGCTTGTAGATACTTGAGCAGATGCTTGTAGATACTTGAGCAGATACTTGTAGATACTTGAGGAGATGCTTGTAGATACTTGAGGAGATGCTTGTAGATACTTGAGGAGATGCTTGTAGATACTTGAGGAGATGCTTGTAGATACTTGAGCAGATGCTTGTAGATACTTGAGCAGATACTTGTAGATACTTGAGGAGATGCTTGTAGATACTTGAGCAGATGCTTGTAGATACTTGAGCAGATGCTTGTAGATACTTGAGCAGATGCTTGTAGATACTTGAGCAGATGCTTGTAGATACTTGAGCAGATGCTTGTAGATACTTGAGCAGATACTTGTAGATACTTGAGGAGATGCTTGTAGATACTTGAGCAGATGCTTGTAGATACTTGAGCAGATACTTGTAGATACTTGAGGAGATGCTTGTAGATACTTGAGCAGATGCTTGTAGATACTTGAGCAGATGCTTGTAGATACTTGAGCAGATGCTTGTAGATACTTGAGCAGATGCTTGTAGATACTTGAGCAGATGCTTGTAGATACTTGAGCAGATGCTTGTAGATACTTGAGCAGATGCTTGTAGATACTTGAGCAGATGCTTGTAGATACTTGAGCAGATGCTTGTAGATACTTGAGCAGATGCTTGTAGATACTTGAGCAGATGCTTGTAGATACTTGAGCAGATGCTTGTAGATACTTGAGCAGATGCTTGTAGATACTTGAGCAGATGCTTGTAGATACTTGAGCAGATGCTTGTAGATACTTGAGCAGATGCTTGTAGATACTTGAGCAGATGCTTGTAGATACTTGAGCAGATGCTTGTAGATACTTGAGCAGATGCTTGTAGATACTTGAGCAGATGCTTGTAGATACTTGAGGAGATGCTTGTAGATACTTGAGCAGATGCTTGTAGATACTTGAGCAGATGCTTGTAGATACTTGAGCAGATGCTTGTAGATACTTGAGCAGATGCTTGTAGATACTTGAGCAGATGCTTGTAGATACTTGAGCAGATACTTGTAGATACTTGAGGAGATGCTTGTAGATACTTGAGCAGATGCTTGTAGATACTTGAGCAGATACTTGTAGATACTTGAGCAGATGCTTGTAGATACTTGAGCAGATGCTTGTAGATACTTGAGCAGATGCTTGTAGATACTTGAGCAGATGCTTGTAGATACTTGAGGAGATGCTTGTAGATACTTGAGCAGATGCTTGTAGATACTTGAGCAGATGCTTGTAGATACTTGAGCAGATACTTGTAGATACTTGAGCAGATGCTTGTAGATACTTGAGCAGATACTTGTAGATACTTGAGGAGATGCTTGTAGATACTTGAGGAGATGCTTGTAGATACTTGAGCAGATGCTTGTAGATACTTGAGCAGATGCTTGTAGATACTTGAGCAGATGCTTGTAGATACTTGAGCAGATGCTTGTAGATACTTGAGCAGATACTTGTAGATACTTGAGCAGATGCTTGTAGATACTTGAGCAGATGCTTGTAGATACTTGAGCAGATACTTGTAGATACTTGAGCAGATGCTTGTAGATACTTGAGCAGATGCTTGTAGATACTTGAGCAGATGCTTGTAGATACTTGAGCAGATGCTTGTAGATACTTGAGCAGATGCTTGTAGATACTTGAGGAGATGCTTGTAGATACTTGAGGAGATGCTTGTAGATACTTGAGCAGATGCTTGTAGATACTTGAGCAGATGCTTGTAGATGAGGAGATGCTCGTAGATACTTGAACAGATGCTTGTAGATACTTGAGCAGATGCTTGTAGATACTTGAGCAGATGCTTGTAGATACTTGAGCAGATGCTTGTAGATACTTGAGGAGATGCTTGTAGATACTTGAGCAGATGCTTGTAGATACTTGAGGAGATGCTTGTAGATACTTGAGCAGATGCTTGTAGATACTTGAGCAGATGCTTGTAGATACTTGAGCAGATGCTTGTAGATACTTGAGGAGATGCTTGTAGATACTTGAGCAGATGCTTGTAGATACTTGAGGAGATGCTTGTAGATACTTGAGGAGATGCTTGTAGATACTTGAGGAGATGCTTGTAGATACTTGAGGAGATGCTTGTAGATACTTGAGCAGATGCTTGTAGATACTTGAGGAGATGCTTGTAGATACTTGAGCAGATACTTGTAGATACTTGAGCAGATGCTTGTAGATACTTGAGCAGATGCTTGTAGATACTTGAGGAGATGCTTGTAGATACTTGAGGAGATGCTTGTAGATACTTGAGGAGATGCTTGTAGATACTTGAGCAGATGCTTGTAGATACTTGAGCAGATATTTGTAGATACTTGAGCAGATACTTGTAGATACTTGAGCAGATGCTTGTAGATACTTGAGCAGATGCTTGTAGATACTTGAGCAGATGCTTGTAGATACTTGAGCAGATGCTTGTAGATACTTGAGGAGATGCTTGTAGATACTTGAGCAGATGCTTGTAGATACTTGAGCAGATACTTGTAGATACTTGAGCAGATGCTTGTAGATACTTGAGCAGATGCTTGTAGATACTTGAGCAGATGCTTGTAGATACTTGAGCAGATACTTGTAGATACTTGAGCAGATGCTTGTAGATACTTGAGCAGATACTTGTAGATACTTGAGCAGATGCTTGTAGATACTTGAGGAGATGCTTGTAGATACTTGAGCAGATGCTTGTAGATACTTGAGCAGATGCTTGTAGATACTTGAGCAGATGCTTGTAGATACTTGAGCAGATGCTTGTAGATACTTGAGCAGATGCTTGTAGATACTTGAGCAGATGCTTGTAGATACTTGAGCAGATGCTTGTAGATACTTGAGGAGATGCTTGTAGATACTTGAGCAGATGCTTGTAGATACTTGAGCAGATGCTTGTAGATACTTGAGCAGATACTTGTAGATACTTGAGGAGATGCTTGTAGATACTTGAGCAGATGCTTGTAGATACTTGAGCAGATGCTTGTAGATACTTGAGCAGATGCTTGAGGAGATGCTTGTAGATACTTGAGGAGATGCTTGTAGATACTTGAGCAGATGCTTGTAGATACTTGAGGAGATACTTGTAGATACTTGAGCAGATACTTGTAGATACTTGAGCAGATACTTGTAGATACTTGAGCAGATGCTTGTAGATACTTGAGCAGATGCTTGTAGATACTTGAGGAGATGCTTGTAGATACTTGAGCAGATGCTTGTAGATACTTGAGCAGATGCTTGTAGATACTTGAGCAGATGCTTGTAGATACTTGAGCAGATACTTGTAGATACTTGAGCAGATGCTTGTAGATACTTGAGGAGATGCTTGTAGATACTTGAGCAGATGCTTGTAGATACTTGAGCAGATACTTGTAGATACTTGTAGATACTTGAGGAGATGCTTGTAGATACTTGAGCAGATGCTTGTAGATACTTGAGCAGATGCTTGTAGATACTTGAGCAGATGCTTGTAGATACTTGAGCAGATGCTTGTAGATACTTGAGGAGATGCTTGTAGATACTTGAGCAGATGCTTGTAGATACTTGAGGAGATGCTTGTAGATACTTGAGGAGATGCTTGTAGATACTTGAGGAGATGCTTGTAGATACTTGAGCAGATGCTTGTAGATACTTGAGCAGATGCTTGTAGATACTTGAGCAGATGCTTGTAGATACTTGAGCAGATGCTTGTAGATACTTGAGCAGATACTTGTAGATACTTGAGCAGATGCTTGTAGATACTTGAGCAGATGCTTGTAGATACTTGAGCAGATGCTTGTAGATACTTGAGCAGATACTTGTAGATACTTGAGCAGATACTTGTAGATACTTGAGGAGATGCTTGTAGATACTTGAGCAGATGCTTGTAGATACTTGAGGAGATGCTTGTAGATACTTGAGGAGATGCTTGTAGATACTTGAGGAGATGCTTGTAGATACTTGAGCAGATGCTTGTAGATACTTGAGCAGATACTTGTAGATACTTGAGCAGATACTTGTAGATACTTGAG